>NW_020799107.1:10842773-10855547 GCF_003259725.1 Athene cunicularia | reverse complement strand
ACATCTGTTGAAACCCATGGGGGTTTTTTTTATATATATATATATATATATATATATATAAAAATAAATATATAAATAAATATATGTAAAAGGAAACGTACCATGCTTTTGATCCTCGACCAGCTCCACTTCTGGCTCCTACACATGCAGGAAGACAGCTTTAGTTGCAAAAAGTTGGCATTGCCATAATACACAACTATTCAATGTTCAGCTAGAAGCTACTTAAACAAGTAAGTTACAAACAAAGTATGGAAAAAGGTTCTATAATTCACAACATGAACAGACCATTTCCATATCTGGCATTTCTGTCAGTGGCAGTGCTGCCTCCACCACAAACTGGTCATCGTCCTCATCAGAAATCTGCTGGTCTATGATCACGTTGGAGACTGCTTTACCACTACCACTCCTGTAAGAGACACACGAAAACCTGTTAAGATCTGTTCAAACATACTAAGATCTATCTGTAATAGAAGAAACAGCAGTACCCTCCCTTCCTCCCATAAAGCAGAATCAACTAAAAGCACATGAAATTCTTTCACTTCCATTCACAGCCAAACTCTGAAAACAGTTAGCCATCCTTCTCTTGCAAAAGGATGCATATCTTCCTTCTAAACACACTACTTCAGTGACTGGCACTTACCAGAGATCAAGTAAGCCATTTTATCTGTAGTTTCAAATGGCTGCTTCAGCCTTTTTTGAACACAAGATACTCACTGCATGTTTTACAGATCTTCTCTAATGGTAGTTTAAACTAACATTCTAGGGTTATCTGTTTCAGAATTCCCAAAGGGAAAAAAATTAAATCGTATTTTTGAACTTCCAGATGTGACTACCAACCATAACTTTTAGATAATGCACTGGATTTGTAGAAACAATAAACCAGATCAAACAGGCTTGAATTTTTCAGTCTGAAGCTACCAGCAGTGAGGTGATCCATCGCTCAGCACCAGATGAGGCACAGAAGATCTGAGAGTAGTGTGGCACAAGAGCTAGAAACATCTGCTCTGCATCTCCCACGTTCCTTACCTTTCTGGAAGTAAGACCTCTGCGCTTTCTTGACGTTTTACTCGGGGTGGGGCTGGTCTTGCACTGCTAGGACGGGGAATACGTCTACAATAAAAAAAAGAGGCTTTTTCAGTTATACTATAAAAGGAAGTCTTACGTGTCCTCCAAAGCAACAGACATGTACACATACATGAGCCGAATGAGTTAGCCGGCACATAACAACACTGAAAACTTCCCCAATATACATTCCAATATCACAATACTTGCTATCTCAGTAGAAGTCTAGGAAAAATCTAGAAAACGTGTCCTAAAACAAAAGAACTATGATTCCATGTAAAACCACCGTTTGATTTGTCTCAGTAAAAAAATAACCTGTGTACAGCACAGTTGTTTACTATTAACAACAAATTTAGCATTAACAGTACGCAATGCAATGTAAATGGAAAACCAAAATATTTTCACAATTGATACAATTACACAAGCCTTTGCTGAGCAAAGAACAGGTAAGCTGGGATTTAAAAGGCAAGTTCTTCTTGTCCGTAACACCATACTTATGAAATGCATGTACGTAATGCAATTTTCTTCTCATCAGACTCTATCCATCGAATTTTAATAACATTATATAAAAGCACTTGATGGATTAAGAAAATAAGTCCAAAATGCTTCACAATGTTACAGTTTTCTATACAGAAGGAAATGAAAGTGAATAAAGGGAAACCATTCGTGGGATAATATTTATTATTTGGTACTAGCAGAAACATATTGCTCCAAGTTCCCTTGCTGTTTTAAAATGGACTGACTATATTACCTCCAGACACATCATAGTTTCATTCAAACAGAATAAAGGATAGGAACAAACCTCTGGATAGGCTGAGGTGGAAGATCATTAGGTACTTCACCATTTTCAGATGCTGTAAACTTTTCAGAAGCCACATTCTCCGCTTCTTCTTCTATTAAACAAAACAAACATATACTTTTGGCTTGGCTGGCAAGGCAAATCTAATTTTTCTTATGACAGTATTTTGAATCTTATCAGCACTATACTTGAATGCATGTGCTCATAAAATTATATCACAACTATTTTAAAATTAGAAATAAAATTCTATGAGCTTATATAAAAGATAAATATCTTGTGAACTTCCAGTTTTTAAACATCTCAGAGCATTCACAATTCAAAAGGGACACTGTAAAATACATTTTAAAATGTCTTTATTTTTTATTTGCTTCTTAATATTGTGAAATTCCCTCATCAGTGAAAATGACATCATCTCACTCAATTCTTCCATAGTTGCACAGTAACATCTGCAATATTTCAAGTTGCTCATTATAGAAAATCATTATGTATTAAAAAAACCCATAGTCTCTATGATGGGGTTTTTTAAACCTTTATTTTGTTTACCTTCTTATTTTCCACTACTGGTATCCTTAGTTGACCTAGATTTGACGAGGGGGTTGGACCAGCCAACATCCATCCATCCACCCATCCCTCCCTTTCAACATCAAGGATTCTACGATTCAAAGATGAGGGCTTCTTCTGTAATCCCACCATAGTTATATGCTCTCCATAGGGTTGACTTCATAGAGTTTGCCATTTAAATCAGACAGAACCAGTTTAACCGCTCCTTCCCAGTTCATAGATTTCCCACCAAGTTACCCTGACCTGTCCAGTGCAGTTAACCACATGAACCCACACCTGCCAATCTCAGGTTAGACCATTCTCTGTAATGGCAGGGAACAAGATGAATGATATCTCTGTTTTGACAATCTAACTGTGCAGGATTATGGACCTCATTCACCACTTTCTCCTTTAGCACTTCTACAAATAATTGTGGTAGGTAAAAAGCATTCAGTGTTCTCATGTTCCCTCTAGAAAGCCTGCTCACATGAATTATCTGTCGTAAATATTTCTTCAATATAATGCCTCACATAGAAAGGACTTTTAACACTACTGTCCACTTCAGTGTCCTTCTGATCTGAAAACAATGAAAAACAGCACCACTGAAAGAAAAAAGGCCAAAGCAGATGGGATTTTACCAGCACAAATTTAGGCAAATAAATGAAAGTATCTTTCAGAGTCTATTGAGCTCCATTTTCCTAATGGGTTTGTGCGTGTAACAGCCATTTCACAGGTAGGGTCTTCTCAAACTACTCTACTCACCACAAAAAGGCCATTGAATGACTCGAGCGTGTCCAGAGAAGGGCAACGGAGCTGGTGCAGGGTCTGGAGCACAGGTCTGATGGGAGCGGCTGAGGGAACTGGGGGGGTTTAGTCTGGAGAAGAGGAGGCTGAGGGGAGACCTCATTGCCCTCTACAACTCCCTAAAGGGAGGGTGCAGAGAGGGGGGATGAGTCTCTTGACACAAGGAACCAGCACCAGGACAAGAGGGAATGTCCTCAAGCTGCGCCAGGGCAGGGTCAGACTGGCTCTTAGGAAGCATTTCTTTCCAGAAGGGGTTGTTGGGCGTTGGAATGGGCTGCCCAGGGCAGGGGGGGAGTCCCCATCCCTGGAGGGGTTGAAGAGTTCGGTTGACCCAGTGCTGAGGCATCTGATGGAGTTGCGAATGGTCAGTGTGAGATTAATGGTTGGACTGGAGGATCTTCAAGGGCTTTTCCAACTGACATGATTCTGTGATTCTGTAACAGTGTGTATACTACATTTTTATACAGTGTATTAATTCTACATATAGTCTTCTGAAGAACATAAGGAATATACATAAATACACTTAACAACCTAAGTGCTGTGTTAAGCTTTCCCTCAGCCTTACTGGTACAGGAACAAGCACTGTGCATCAACAAGTCTTACAGTTGCTGGGACATGCGCTGGAGCAGTCCCTATGTTAAGACCAATGCAAGTCTAAGTCAGAACACTGTTCTGTTGCTGGCTGTACAACGAGCTTCTTGCGCTTCCCTAATTTAGCATCCCGGCCTAACAGAGGCAACAGGGATTTCAAAATTCCCCTTCCACACAGAAAAAGGTATTTTCCCACATGACAGTGTTCTCAAAAGTATGGAGAAATAAAAAACAGAGGTCTGCTCCTTAATAAAAGATTTGATTTTGCATAAAGGCTCTGCTTGGAGCCTGCACATGCAACCACAGGAGCTGAGACAGCCCACTGGTGACTGCAGGTACCACGGGTAAGTCAGACTGAATGCTTTGACAACTTTTATGCAGACAGGCTTGGGGAGAGGCATAAGCACATCCAGGATTTTTAATTTTCTGTGTGTTTCACTTCTCATACTGGAAAGGCATCACTAATCTTTGGCACAGCAGGTTCCTGCAGGTTTGTGGAAGCATGTACAGTCCTCCCTTGCCTCTACACACACCCAGCTCCCAAGGAACAATGCCTGCAAGAACCACTAATTTTGTTTTTAAAGAAACAGCTACCTTTAAGCAAGGAGGGAAGTCTGCTAAAGAAATTTAGCTTTTGGAGCAGTTATTGGCCACAGTCAAGGTCTCAGCTGATTTCTTGGTCTTGCTACATCCTGACATGCATCACGCCAACATAACAGCTGCTCACGAGACAGAAAGTCAACAGTTGCAAGTAGTTCTTTAAGCGTTCATTTAGGCTGTGTGAAAAATGAGCATCTCCAAAACCTCACTTCTCTGATTCATCCCAGCCCCACAGCACCAGTGGAGAAAGAGCAGTGATTGTATCACAGCACTGCACACAGAGCAAACTGAGAGATGCTTCAGGGACCTCACATATATCAGATTTCTAGATTTCCAGATTCACTGGATAGGAATTAGGAAACTTCCAGATTGCTGCCCAATTACCCCATTATTTGTGCATCGCTTTCACTTTTAATATGAACAGAAGACACAAACACATCAAGTAATAGGAGGAGGAGGGAAACAATGTCATGTACTGACATGAAGAAAATGGAAAACTTACTTTTTATTAATCTGGTGGTTGCGATAATTACTTGTAATATATTGCAAGAAGTTCCCCCACAGGTTCTGCTTATTTTCAAGTTAGAACCCATAAAGTGCTCATAAACTATTACTTTTTGGGTTTTTTTTTTTTAAACACTTAAAGCACAAAGCACTTGCATAGACAACTTTTTTGTATTCTTGGATAAAGTCTACTCAAAGCATTCAAACACAACAAAATTATGGTTTGTTACAGTTTAAAAGTTCTTAATACATAGCACAAAAGGGGGAAAAAGCACTAAAGAAAGAAGTGCTTTACTTATTGAAAAGCACTGGTTTTTCTATTAGAAGTTTTTAGCTATCATTCGTATGTTCACTGCTGGTCTTTTGTCACTATAATGTCCCTGAGTCACTGGCAAATTCACCTCAAAATAACAAATACATTGATTTTTCAGAAAAATTAGATAAATTCTTTAATAATAATCTCACCAAGTTAGGCATGAAGCACAAAAGAAGAACTACAGACAGCTTCTTACTTGGGAGCTGCTACTGGGATCAGGAGAATAAGGACAAACACATTAGGGAGTGTTTCCAACAAACTCATGCTCCTGTGCTGAAGACATCAATGTTCTGCTTATTAAGCTAAATGCAGTCATCAGAAATTAAAACTTTTAAAAAAAGTCAAAAGACAGTGGAGGATCAAAATTTTTGTCTTGATAGAGTATCTGACTAGATATTCGTGGAAGTTAAATGAGATGTGTAAAAGGTGAATTGTACAGATCTGTACAACAGATCTGAGAAGCAAAACCATGCCAATCTACTTTGAACTAGGAAAGCACAGGGACTGCTCACCCCTCAAAATAAGTTCAAACAGTCCAGAAATATAAAAATTAAAGATCCAGAGGAAGTTGAGAAGCAATTCACAGCATGTAATTTTTTTTTTTTTTTTTTTTTTTTTTTTTTTTTTTTCTCCAAAACCCTGAAAAGCTTGTGGAAGAACTATCTTCACCTCCTGTCCAAATAACCTACTCCAAAGGTAGGTTTGGAGTTGCGGAAGGACAGTGACTGTGATTTTTAAGCAGTTTCTACACCAAGTTTCCATTTCATTCTACTAGAGTTAGCTGGAATATATATCTTCATGTACAATTAACCAATCAAACCGTATCATGGAGCAGCTACATAAGCAAACAAGACAGTGCCTAAGCATCTTGCAGGGACTCTGATTTCCAGGATGCAGTGACAAACTAAGCAGAGTTTCAGTAGTTTCTAAACCCTCTCGCCAGTGTAAACTGGCACTGCCACCAAATAAGCACTCCTGCCTTCACACTTCCCATTCCCTCCTGTTAGCACAAGCATTCACGCACTGCCTGAAGAACTGGATCAGCACAACTTGGTTTAAGACACTGTTCTCCCAGTCCCTAGACCAAGGCAGTGGAAAGGACGTTCATATTTTACATATATGTCAGTTCTCTGCAGATGGGTGGTAGGTGGCTGTGATGGCTCAACTGAATGAGTGACATCTTAGGGTTACTTTGAAATTAACCTTAGAAAGGATCCTGGCATTACTCCTCCCAGAGAAGTATATCTCAACATAACTACCAAAACTGTGAGAAGATAAACTGTACCACTGAAATTCAAAAAAAAGAGCTCATTTTAGAATTTAACAAGGTTAAGAAAAATCATCAGCTTCTGAAAATGCTTCATGCAGGCCCAAACTTTTATAGAGTGACCATGAAATCCAACTGCTCTCCCTTCTTGCCACAGTGGTGCATTTATGTGCACATATCTAAAGAAAGTGGAACCTAAGTAACTTCAAGGGTATATGAGCAAATAGCTGACACAGGCCAAAACACCCCTTTGCCAGAAAGCTTTAAATATGTATTTCTTATCTAAAAGGCTACCATGAACTAGCCAGTGAGGATTTCTAATGGATGACATCAAGGGAGAATAACAGATACGCTGACAAATACTCATTTATAAAGAAAACAAAAGCCACCACAATGGAAAGGTTCAGAGCCTCAATCTCAGAAACAGAATGTAAGACTGAAGCAGAATGCAGAATATGCCAAAAGATCTAGGACAGTAAATTTATTTCAGTCAGTAAACAATGTTTTTAAAATCCTATAAATGGTTCTTCCTTTGGAAACTTTTATTTGCCATTAAAAGCACAAGAACGAAGCAAAAAGGGACAGGTGATCACCGCCTCATGATTAGTCCAGATAGCATTCAACTTTGCTATCTGCAATGACTGTTCTTATCAACTCTCAGAATTGATTTCACATTCCAACTGTGAAAGCTATTAAATGTGTGAATAACAATTTCACCTCTGTAAGAACTTACAGAAAATTAAAGTTCACTAATACACTACTATGTTACATTATCTTATTGAATAAAGCTGAAAATAAAGAACAGTCAATACAATATTTGGTTCTTACACCACCTAAGAATCTAATCCAAATCAATAATGAACCTGGGGGTACTCCTCTTACATATATTCAAATTATAAGCAGAGGAATATGAAGTTATATAACATTCCAACAGACAGGACAGCTCCAAAAGATTAAAAGGAATTAGCATGGAAGTTCTCCCAGTTGTGTAAGGTCACACAAATGTCTTGGCCAACCATCTACATTTCATTAGACTGACACAGCTATGAGGCCCTGAAGGCCACAGGTGGACTGGGAAACAGCCTTTGACCTCTCATATACATGGTATCAACTCTCTCAACTAGGTCAAGCATCTGGATCTGGAGAAAACAGAAACGAAGCTTTTTGCTTAAAACTCAGTTCTTCCTCCTACATTTTGCTTCTATGGCTTCATGTATATTGTAGCTGGATACAAATACCTCATTAACAATGTATGTCTTGGGAGCTATATACAACTTGGAAAAAAGATTGGAGAAATAAGTATGCAGAGATGGAATTTTCCTCTAAAAATCTTATAAAATGCAAACACTAAGTGAGACTCCCAAACACTTGTGCAAAAAGGCAACGTTCTTATATAGAACAAGTCACCACGGGATTCAGGCACAGCAGCCCTGCATTTTCCTTGGGACACTGTAAGCACTGGTCTTTTTGAAAACCTGCTTAAGAATAAGGTAAAAGAAAATTAAAGTAACTGTTTTATCGGGGAACATATATTTTCAAACCAGGACATTAATCACCAGATGCGATTAAAACACAAGACCGCAGTTGGATTAAGTGTAAATCACCCGCCATAAATCATTTAGCTGCATGGATTCAAGTTTGACCCCAAAGCACTTAAGTTAGACTTTCCAAGGCAGTCAAGTTTTTATTCTCCCTACCTTTCTGTTTTACTGCAAGTCCTGGTTCAACTTTCTCTTGCAGTTTAGCAACACTGTCCTCTGAAATCCTATCTGCCACGCTCTTCATTTCCACAGTTCCTGTAACAAAACAGTTTATAGTCAAATGAAACCAAAGATACAATAAAAATTTAAAATAAAAAGCCATGCTAAATACCTGTTACACTTACTATTTCTTTAAGGGCTATCCTAGTTCAATAAACCATCTTGAGTGTAAATAAATAACATTCAAAGTTCACAAAGACTTTTTACATGACCGCTGATTGAACTCCTTATATCACTGCAAACTAATGGCAACTTCTTCGATGCACAAACGATTTACAGATATTACTTATTAGCCTGATAGCTGGTGAAAGAATACAGTATTTACCTAATAAAGTCTAAGCAACTGCTAAAATACATACTACTGTTTGTATACTACTTGGAAGGCATAATGCATTTTGGTTTGTTTCAAAGGCTTTAGCTTTAAACACGTTTCATACTAAAGCCATTAAGAAATTTCAAGCAAGAAAAACTGATTTCTGGTAGCTGAACTCCACAGCTTGCTGGTAATGGCATAGAAGAGCATAGTCCACAAATGCTGTTCATTTTTGATGCTACCTAAACCAGGAGGTTTTTTGTAAAGAAAATGAAAAACTGTTTCATCTACCAATTATCTTAAATTAACTCCCCGTTACAATAGGATGATGTTGACAAAAGTAAAGTAACACACAGTGGAATAAAGATGAAATATTCAGGTATACATCTGATTTCTAAATTATCTGCCCAGGGAGAAGAGACATTCAGGGCAGAGGGACACAAAAGAGGAATGCTTCAGCACCATTTGTACATCACTCCTGAAAACTTACCTGTGCATTGAATACTAGTTAAAGGAAAAGTTAAACTATCCATAAAGTTTGTCAAGACATGTACAGAATTGGTAGAATATTTAGCTTTTGTTTTATCATTAAAAGTATACACACACACACACACACCCTGCCACACACCCCTTCACTTGGAGTAGTATGTTCAGCTCTCACACTCCTCAAAATGCAGCAGAAGCACAATAAATTCCAAAATAGGTAAGACTACAGATAAAGAAAGATCATGCATGTTTAGAACAGATGTACCCAAAGTGTTGCCCCAGAACTGAACCCAGCACTTCCAAATCTCCTTGTCTGCAAATAGGTAAATGTAATGGGAAGGTAAAGAACAGATTTACAGGGCCCCTATCTACAGCCAGGCCACCTCAGGTAACATTTTCACTACCAGAACAAATGAACAAACAGTTTTGATAGCATAGAAAAAGATTTACTAGATCAAGCCCTGCCTAATGCTTGGGTTGAAATATCCAACATTTCCAAAACCAGTGATTAAATTACTCCATGCAGCATAAAGCTGAAGCATGCAGATCGACAGTGGAGGACCTACTCCTCCACCCATACATACCACAGGAAACATCCATAAAGATATATAGTACACTGCAGCAGAAATAATGAGTTCTACTAGTTTAGAAGGAGATTAACACACAGCAAAGTCAACTTTCATTTACCAGTGCTAAGGCCAGGATGAAATGTCATGTAATAAAACTGAAACTACCATTTAAACATTTATCACCAACTTATACAGAAGTGCTCCAAGTTACCCATCAGGTCTGGAGCTTAGCAGAAAAAACAAACTGTCAGTAGAAAGTGAAGCACTTTACTCTACTCCATCATTTCAATTTAGGAAGTAATTCAGTGTCTGAAAGGAAGCCTGCTCAGATCGCAATTAAAAGCAACTGCGAATTTATAAAAAATTGTTCAATTTATCAGTCAAGTCCCGAATTAGCAAAAATGGTCTCTATTACATGATATAAGTTTTGCTGCAAGACACGTTGCAACTATAAAAGCAGTTACTGCCTGACAGTAATAAATGCAACATTAACTATGAGGAAAAAAATTAAACAACAAAAAAACCCCAAAACATTTTCTCCAATACCATTAGGAATTTATTCATAATAGGGGTAAGCAAATGCTGATATAATTTGTTTTAATTACCAGGATAGCAAATATACCTGGTTTTTCTCAATCAGTCCTCCATTCATCACTTCAGTTTTGTTTATTGCAAGTTTAGTCATGACACTAGCCTTTTTGTGTTCTCCTGCTCTGCATTTATTTTCTCCAGCTTAATATTAAAAAATATAGAAAACTCTGATCATTGTCACCAGTGACTACAGAGAACAGTGTGCAACAGGCATCATCAGAGCTCCAAAAGATTTTTGCTACTCTCTGGATTACTTACTGGAGCACCTATGAGCCCTATTCACCTACAGTACAGTTCTGCTGCGTTAGAACAAAAAGAGGGCTAATGCCCCAAAGTGATTATCGCTTAGGTAAACTGAAATTTGAGTCCACTGACTTGCTGCATTATGAAGAGAGAAGTATTTTAAAATATTTACCTTAAAGCCAAAACACAGGATAAGTCATTAACCATATTTCATTTATCAGAAAAACTGGATCCTGATTTTAAAGAAGGGACGATCCTATAAAATGAGGCATGTCTGGTCACTGTAGTTTAGTGACAGTACAGGTTATAAAATAAATATTCAAATCTTGGAAAATAAAAAAGTTATAGCATCAGCTAAGGATCACTAAGCAGTAAAATAAGACTACATTTAATGGAATCCAGATGATATTTTTCAGCTGCAAAATTATTAAAATCTCACAGCACGAGATGTACATGAGATGTGATGTAAAATTTTCAATTTTCAAGCATCAACTTGAATTAAGCTCCTAAGTCAACAGACATTCATATCCAAAGTGCCTGATCTTTTCCAAGGTAAGTTGCCTAAACATCTTTTTAATTTTTTTCCCTCCACATCCTTTTCAAAACATGGCTATTGATTGTTCTGAAAACACTACTCAAGCTCTGATATAGCTTCAGTATTTTGCCTCAGACACATGGAAACCTAACTAAAACAGAAACCCAAAGAAAACATGGATGCTTGGGAAGACACACAGCAACACACAATCTCTTTACATAGATTAATAATAGTGACATTGGCAGATCAAGTAAAGATCTTTATCTTTTGTTAGTCTAAACGCTATGTCCTTAGCCAGAGTTAGCTATTTAAGAGGCATCAATCCACAGGTGTTATATCTTCTGAACAGAGATGTTAAACTGATTTATATACAATGACTTCTTCATGTGAAATAAAATATCAGCACCCAGGGCACAAAACTGTTGAAAGAAAATCTGAATGATAGTAAATAATTTGGTCACTGAAATAAGAGTAGGGGAGGATAAGACCTTTAAATTCAGACACTGTTGTCATATGAGGTATAGGTACCAGCCTGTTTTACTCCTTAACTATATTTTTCTCTAGGCTTTTCCTCTTGGCTTTCTTATTCAAAGGGCTAGCAATAGTAAATTTAGATCCCTTTGTTCCTGATGTGAAAGTATTAAGTACTTGGAACATTCTGAAGATAATCTAGTTTCCAGTTAGTATGCTAATACAGTGTTTAATACACTTACATACAAAAGCTGGTGACATAATCAATTGCGATGAAGCACCTTAACAGATAAAATTATTTACTTATTTGCAAAGCCTAACACAAAAGTCTGCTATATTCAGCTAAAACTATCTCATGACTAAAATCTTCACTAAAATCTTATCTAAAGAGACAAAGAGAAATGACTAATGGCAGGTGTGAGGCAGATGAGGAGAGATGTTTATTGATGATTGTACCATTTGTTAAATAGCTCCAGTCAACGACAACTCAAAAGAGGTTGGTAAAATGATTTGTAATCAATACAATTCATATCAATCCACTTCCTAGGACAAGCACGAATACCACAGTTATTATCACAATTGACAGCCTTGACAGACTTAGCACTGAAGCAAGGATGAGATGACTACAGAGCTACCTCCGTATCTACTGTCTAGATAGGTGGTGGCCACACCGCTACCAGGCGTGACACCTGGCTGCCACAAAGAGATGGGCTTTTTACAGCTTCTCATTTCCCACTGATAATTCCTCTGTAACAAACAAGTTTCTGTCTTTCCTTCCCCAGCACTCTCAGCAGAAATGAAGCAGGACTTGGTTCCTCACACGTGGTTGAGCTACTGTGGAGGATGATGTGGGATAAGATCCAGTATTGATGATACCCAGATGTCCGTCCCTGTTCCAACCCACATCCCAAGGTCCTAGCCTGATATCAGCCCAGGAGCAATACAGTTGACCACAGTCATAACAATAAGACACTGGAGAAAGTCAAAAGATCCTCAAACATGTGTCATTGTTTCAATACTCAGAGGAATCTTCTCTAATCATTAAATGGGCTGCACACCAACGGTTTTGCTTAACACCTTATCTTCACCTGTTCTTCAGCTTACACCTGACACATTGTAAGCATTTCAAGCTACCGAAATAACTCAGAAAGATTTGGCTAGACTTGAATTCACCTAACCATCTTTTCACTGAAGAAACCCCATAAAGTTAACACAAATGTAGATGGTTTAATGTACTGCTTTATCAAACAAATACCCTGGTAAATCCCTTTTTGCACTAGCCAGTACTCAGTTAATCTCCGGAAGCATGCCATTTTTTTTTTT
>NW_020799107.1:10824902-10842723 GCF_003259725.1 Athene cunicularia | reverse complement strand
ACAATCTTTTTATTTATAAACCCTAAATTTCTAATAACCAAACAGTAAGACTTCAGATCCTTGCAAAACAACTGAAAAATTCAGAAAATAAGTTTGGATTCCCTAGCCAAATTTTGGAAGGGCACTCTTCCCAAATATTAGTAAGTGATAATTTTACAAATTCAGTGTTCATGGCTGTGTGATTTATCCCTACAGGAAAGCACATCTTGCCTCAAAAATGTCTTTCATCTTACTACAACAATCTTAAACACCATATCTTAAGTCTTACTATAACAAAAATACTGTGCTGAATATTGTTCTGCTGTAAACATTTAACAAATTGTTACATGTGACTTTATGTAAAGGTAATGTGCGATATTTTCATCAACTCAAACATACTGTCCACTAATCCTCAGTGATAGGAAAAAAAAGCAGCGCCAAAGTTTTGCAAGGCATCATTTCTCTAAACTTGTTAGATTATTAAGCAAAGAAACAGTCCTTGTGAAACTAACAGAAATAGTTGTAGACCAGCTAGAAAAGCCCATTCCGGGAGAACACAATAAATATCAAGAGCAGGCTGAATTGATCTCTGCAATTGTGTATGAGGAACTCGAGCAAACTGAACTGAGTACCACTTGCTGTGTATCAAATCCATGCAGAAAAATCGCCTATTGGATTCATAAATGCAGACTGGGAGTATAAAAAAAGCACTGAAAACAATAAAGATGGATATTTAAGTATTTATGATATTCCTATTCAATAACCCTCCAGCATATTTAATAGAAATAATATCCTCTCTCTAGTTACCTTCTCCTCCGGGTTTGGCGCGTTGCCTTGGTCCTTTTGTTGAAGGCTGCCTTGATATTCTCGCAGGACTTCCACTCTAACAAAAAAAAAAAAAAAAAAGCCCACAAATTTATATAACTGTATATAAAAATATATGTATTTAATTTACTTAATGCATTGCTTTTCTTAATCAGTATGTATTATACATAAAAATACCCACAAAACTTATCCACACATAAGAATATGTCAAATGTTAAGAATATATCAAATGTATGTTCCTCAAAGTCTACAGATATTTATCCCAGATACATGCTAGGTATTTTCTTTTAAATGAATCTATATGATTAGATTTCACTATTGTAAAGACAAATTCCAAATGTGAAGTAAGAGTATCCAAGGCACAGCAATCTTGTGAACCCTGTAGAGCATCTGTGATGCCACTTCTGGTCTTAGGATACAATGCTTAGCTACCAGGGAGCTACTGACATGAGTAAATGCTAAATATCACCTATATGTTTCAGCTACATCAGATAACCCAGTTTAACCTTCTGCGAAGTCTTTAATTTTCATTCCAAAATAGAAACAAAGACTAAAACACTGTGCCACTAGACTTGCACAGGCCTTTACTCAAACAGCAACTTTCCTGGACAAAGACCCTGGACAAACTAAGAAATGGGTCCTGCCAGAAAGACCAGAAAACAAGCAATGGATGATCTGAAGGTGCAACTGGCACAGGAAAAAGGATTAAGAGTTCAAAAGGAGAAAATATTAAACTGGAATAAAATTTAGGCCACTTGTGAGGACTCTGACCTTAGTCCAAAAGTGATTCAGACAAGCCAGGAAATTAAAGCAGGCAAGCACACACAAGAATCATTTTGTTTTCTCTGGATACAGCTTGTACTGCCCAAAGTCAAGGACACATGACTGACAATACTTTCCACAAAGGCACTATGTTACACAACAGTCATACATCCTTGGAAAGGAGCAAGTGAAATCATTAGGTCCCCTTGGCTGGAGGCTGGTAAAAAGACAAGCACAAGCAGCAGCTTCTCGTGAGATCAACATCGGTCCCCAGAGACAAGGCCACTGGGGCTGTGAGGTCCCTTGCATGCAAAGGAATAACAGAACCCATGCACAGATAGTGCTAGAGGGGCTGAAGGCACCTACAGCACTTGCCCTACAAAAGGCTCAAAACAACATCCCAGCAAGAGCAGGCAGAGGGGCAGGTCCAAGAAAGTTGCCATTACTACAGGTAGGGTATACTACAGATTTACTACTCACTCAACCTGAAGCACAGCTGGGGCTCAAATCACAGAATCACATACTCATCTAGGTTGGAGAAGACCTTGAAGCTCCTCCAGTCCAACCATGACCCTCACACTGACCGTTCCCAACTCTACCAGATCCCTCAGTGCTGGCTCAACCCAACTCTTCAACCCCTCCAGGGATGGGGACTCCCCCCCTGCCCCGGGCAGCCCATTCCAACACCCAACAACCCCTTCTGGAAAGAAATGCTTCCTAAGAGCCAGTCTGACCCTGCCCCAGCACAGCTTGAGGACATTCCCTCTTGTCCTGGTGCTGGTTCCTTGTGTCAAGAGACTCATCCCCCCTCTCTGCACCCTCCTTTCAGGGAGCTGTAGAGAGCTATGAGGTCTCCCCTCAGCCTCCTCTTCTCCAGACTAAACCCCCCCAGTTCCCTCAGCCGCTCCCCGTACGACCTGTGCTCCAGACCCTGCACCAGCTCCGTTGCCCTTCTCTGGACACGCTTGAGTCATTCATGGCCTTTTTGGAGTGAGGGGCCAAAAACTGAACCCAGTCATCGAGGGGCGGCCTCATCAGTGCTGAGTACAGGGGTGAGATCCCTTCCCTGTCCCTGATGGCCACGCTATTGCTGACACAAGCCAGGATACCACTGGTCTTCTTGACTACCTGGGCACACTGCTGGCTCCTGTTCAGCCAGCTGACAGTCAACCCCCCCTGGTCCCTTTCTGACTGGCAATGCCTCCAGAGAAGGTGCAATGTGTAACAGAGGACTCCTGCCAGCCCAACAAAACTCCTGAGTATGGGATCAGGAGGGAAGGAGGTAGTCCATACCCTTACACCAGTCTTGGCTAGCAGAAGGGGCAGACTTGGAAGTGGTGGACTTGGCAGTGTTAGGTTAATGGTTGGACTCGATCTTAAGGGTCTTTCCCATCCTAAAAGATTCTATGACTTCTGCTTTCACGTAGGCCAGAGGATGGGGCCAGCGATGGGATCTGGCCCACTATGTATGCACACAGGATTTCGCACTTCTTACAGTACTGTACATACTGATACCAGTAGCTTCCAACAAGCCATTCATACTTCTAATAACTTTACTGTCTGTTTGACCTAACTCCTTGATTTCATTTGATACATTTGTTGCTGAAAAGGAAGCAACCACCTCTGAACACAACAGAAGTAGTACAGGTGATTCACAGATTACCATTTTATGTTTCTGTGCTCTCTCTCCCTATAATGCATCTCTGCATCTCATTCAAAATCCTGAAATATGTTCAGCACCTCAGAGGATTTCCTCCTTATCTGCTTTTTTGAAGTTTGTGTGAATTAACAGTCCACAAAGTTTGCATCAAGTTTTACTGTCAACCCTGCTGATAATGACTGTATCAATAACATAAATGAGAATTACAAGTTCTTCCATTTCCATGCAAATGTTAACATTATATATTCCAATAACCTGCAGGAGAAAACTGTCAAGCTACACAATGTAAAATATTCATTTTCCATAATATCTTGCATATAGGACAATAGACCATACATATTGTAATGGAAAATAACACAATAAGTTGTTTAAAAATACAGGACACTAGTAAGTATTTTCACTCAAACTACTTCAGGTGACCATGCAAGAGAAATATCCCACCTCTACAGGCTTACAACGTACCCACTAGCACTGGACAGACAGCTATATGAAGGAGGGGAATGAAGTTTATGTGTCAGGAACAATAGTTACAAGTTTGCTTTGAATGCAAATGTTGCTTTTTTATATGCTATAATGCACCACAAGCTCAAAAGAAGTTCCTGACAAACAAAGGAGAAATGCTTATTAACAACAATCACAGTATGCGAATAGTGATAAACTGAGAAGCTGAACCATTTGGAGGTGCTTTATAGGAAAGTAAGCAGTCTACGCAAGAGTCACCTTCAACAGTTAGTTTAGGTCTTTTAGAAGCTACATGTCATTCACCTCCATGATTGTAATATAACGTGCACGCTCAGAATTTCAGGTATTCAATCAGACAGGAGAAAGCCCTACATCCAACGCTTCATAAAAATCTAGCTGAATGGTCAGTACATGGCCCTGCTTTGACATAAACTAGTTTTGACTTTATACTATCTTCACTGGATTATTACAGTTATTATTGGACCCACAACCAGAGCTACCAATATTTTTGTTTCACTCTTTAGGAAATAGTGGCATGTTATAAAGAAAAATAGACAGAAGTCCAAAAAGCATAGCTAATATTCAAGTGGTTAATCTTAATCCTAGGTCATCATAATTACTACCATCTCTCACAGCCACAACATTACACAAGGAGCAAAAAAACCCCTCACATACCATCACAGTCTGGCTCTATGGGCCCACAGGCCACATCTGGTACACTCAACTTCAGCAGCTCTTTGGGTGATGTAATTATTAGCACAGGTGGGGAAGGACTTGAGAATAGGTGCTGAGGCTTCTGGAGGAATGGATTTAGTCATTTATTTATGTCAGGTAGTGACTACAAACACTGCTTAACATTTTTGTAGAGCCACATGTGCACACTGGCAACAGGTGCAAAGTAAAAGTTAAAATTTAATCACTATGGTAGCACACAAAAACATAAATCCCACAATATTTATGATTTGAGTCTTTCCAAAGGGAGATAAAATAGGTCATTCTTCTTACAAATTCAGAGGCTCCAAGACTTTGAAAAGCTGTCACTGGAGCCATTAAAAAGAAATCTTACACTTCATTTCACACCATCCTGGAAAAAACATATTAAAGTAAAAGCCTAGATGGATCCACTTTCCAGTTTTGAGTAATTACATTTCTATTTGGAGAGGATACAGCAGCCTGCTGCAAACCATCCAATCTGCTTCTCTGTCCTCATTATTAACCTTTAAATAGGTTGACTTTAGTTTTAAGACATAAGAAAACAATTATTTCTAATGTTTCAGCAGGTCAAGAAGAAGAATATGCTTTGAAAAGACATCCTGCCAAACTGTTAATTCTTCTTCCTTCCCATGCAGCACAACCAACCTCTACATTCATGAAAGGATGTCATGACCAGTTTCTATCAGTGACTTGCATACTGCTCTCATAACTAATTCTGTCCATGCTTACATACATCTCCTCTAGCCACGGCCACTCCATGCATCAACAGTCCAAGGAAGACAAAACATTCCCAACCAAACAAAGCAGGAGCACAATCATTATATAAATCAGCCACTCTGATTTTTCCCCTCTAATTCATCAGATTTACTGATAGTTCACTAATAATAACCAACAATTAAGTCTGTGAACAGAAATCTAATTCAACCAACCCTCCATGATACTTTTCTTCTATTCAGATCCACAGTGCCAGGAGGTATATTTGCATGTATACTGTCAATAGTGTGTGCATATAAGTTTTATATAAATACAAACACATATATAAATACATTTTTAAATTCTGTGCAAGACTATTCCTCAACAAATAAATACAGCTCATTTTTAATGCTTTTACTGAAAGCTATGTATCTCTCAAAAGCTTTCCTTGCTCTCTCTCCCTCAAACGGTCAGTATTTCCAATATTTATTCCTAAAATTGTTATCATGATTAATAGGCAGAATTTATTAGTGTGCAACAGCAACAAGGAAAGATCTCTGCTTGCTAAGGTCAATTTGATTGCTGTGGAGGTAAAACTTAAGAAAATATCAATTGTCTTTTCCTCAAATGAAAGTTCACAAGATTGTGTTCTATTAGTGTCAGCTTATGCTAATCAAGACCTTTCAAACACAAAAAGAACTATTAGATAAATCCTACTTTTAAAAATAAAAGTTTTAACGAACAGGTTTCCATAGAACAATTCTCTCTGCTGCTTCTAGGGCAGTTAATGTCTTATTTTCATTCAGTAGTTATTTCAATATAGTCAAGATGAGCTCCAACAGAAATAGAAGTTCATTAGATAGGAGTTAGAGGCTGATTCAAGTGACCAGTTCCAGAGCAATATAGTTTGTAGGGCAAAAATAAAAGTCATTATAGAAGTGGCCAAAACTGACAGGATATTACAAAAAGCCTTAGCCAAGAGTTTCGGCAGCCATCTGTAAAATGGAAGAGACTTTTCCAACGTGTTTGGCCTCAGGGGTAAATGACATACCTGTTCTGCAGCCACTTTCACATAAACAGCACCATACGCTCAGAAGCTCTATGACCTGAATCACCTTTTGTCAAAGTTATCTTTGTTATTTAGAGTTCAACAAGTCATGCTGTGAAGTGTCCGTTTCAAACAAGACTTTCTCATGAGATGGACTGAGAGCTAACAGAATAAACTCAACTCGCTCTGATCGCAAACAGGGTGCTATGCAACAGCTAGCCTTGAAGCAGCAAGTAGTCTTCTGATTGCCATGTGTTAGCCAAATGTCTCTTCTTAATTCCTACTTATACTTGCTTTCTTTTAGTTCCAGAAAACTATAGATACCCATGTGATGACTACTATATAAAGAGTTTCTTTAGGACCAGAAAATTAAATAAAAAAAAAAAAAAAGTCAACCTGTCAAAAATTAAGTAGCATCTTAACGCTGACCTCTAACAATTAGCAGTGACAAAAATTGTGACTTGTATGAACACAGATAGAATCTCCTCAAGACTCCTAATCTCACAGGAGCAAAGCCAGGAACTAAACTAAAGTGATAGCTTTGTTGTACATGTTGAATATGAAAAACAAAAATAAATCTAAATTAATTTGTTCTCTAAAGTAAATGCAGCATAAAAGTCATTCAGCCTGAAATTCTGTGGACATCTCAAGTGAAATAAAATTTCCCATTTCCTCATTTTTTCCCCTGATTGTTTCCACGTTCTTATGCTGTCAAGAAGTGTGTCTGAAGAAGGGACCCAATTCAAATACAGAGGAAGCAAGATGGAAGTCAAGTGGAAGACAAAGAGCCCACTACAACATGAAGCCATGTAAGACTAGGCTTGGAAAGAAAAAGAAGCTATGGCTAGGAGTGTGAGGATAAAGAAAGCAGGACTAGGAGCCTGGGTAAGTGGGTAAATGAGCGCAACAGGAACAAACAAGAAAGGAAGAGGAGGTTAATCCTCAGGGCAGAAAAGAGTGGGTAACATGTTAGGTACTGGCATATCAGCCACTGCTTGAGAGGGGCTGCTTCACATTGTTTCACTTATATTTACAAAAAGCTAAAGACAGATGCTGAAAATTTATTAATTATGCAGCAGAGACTACAAAATATGATTCAATACTCTTCATGTGCATAAAGACAGAAATTGTTTCCCTTCTTTTTTAATACACTTGCTTCACTGCCATGTGACTTAAATGGAGCTACACTATCTTAAATCAGGGTAAATCCGTGGAAATAAAGGCATTACCCTGCTATGAAACTACTGTGAGGACAGGAAGATCAACCACAGTCCATTAGATGCACTTTCCCATTATTTCATCCTGGAATTTCCTCTAAATCACTCTGTGCAACTATCTTAGCTCTCCAGCTCTAAAAATTCATCGGGAACATTTTCGTTTCATTTCTTGTCTTTCACAGTCTTAAGACGATGACCATTTTTCATACACTGGTCTAAGGTGTGTGTTTTCATCACCTAAAACCTAACCAGCATCTACTGTTACGCAAGCAAGTAGAGGAAAACTTGTCATCTAGATTTAAGGTAAAAAACCCACATGCCTTGGAATCACTCCCAAAAGCACTTAAGACAGGAAATGAAACTTTACTGCCCCAGTGTATTATTGTGGTGCCCAAGAGCACTACGATAGTTTGGGATGAGGCTCAGAATTTCCATTAGAGACCCAATTTGCAGGAAGTTTAACTTGGCCATGAACATTTGCTTCAGGCTAAAAACTATTTTATAACTCTCCCTCCAAGTGCCAATAATTTAAAAAGTTTGGTTGGATTTCAGTCAAAGAATAGCTATAAATTTGTCATCTCAAGTAGAAGACACGATGATGTCAGTGCCCCATAGACTCTCAACAGAGACTCCTGCTAGACTTGGGATCCTGCCTGTTTTTTTCTAGGCTTAAGCTTCTTTAGGTTAATTTATTGAAGGCTCACTCTTTAAACATTTAGCCATAATTCCACAAATTGCTTCAGGTCATCAAGAAGCAGCAGATGCAGACACAA
The DNA here is from genome assembly GCF_003259725.1 of Athene cunicularia. Lineage (NCBI taxonomy): Eukaryota > Metazoa > Chordata > Aves > Strigiformes > Strigidae > Athene > Athene cunicularia. Next base: position 10,834,590 of record NW_020799107.1, on the reverse strand, counting down.
TAGTACCACGAGCAACAGCTACTGTTCAGAGGCCAGTGAGTTGCTATTCTGCCCTACCATTAACCAGCTGCAAAACATGGGCCCAGACACAACACTGGACTCATGTGCTTTCCAAAACAGTAACTTCTATTAGTGTACTGAAAAAAAAACCCCAACAACCTAACAGCTTTCCAGGAAAGATTCAGAGGAATAAGCAGAAAATTCTGAACAAGTATTTCTCCTGAAGTACCCAACATATGAATACACAGAAATAAAATCTAGAAAATTAAATAAACTAAGTAGATGGTTTTTTGTCCAAGCTCAGAGAAATTCTAAAAAAAACCACCCACACCAAAAACACCAAACAACCAGAGAAGTTTCTATTTTATAGCCCTAGAACTTGTCATCTACCTACCTTTCAATCCTACATTCTTTTCATGCAGACTCCCACATCATTCTAAATGCAACGCTTTCAATATTCACCTTCCCAGATCTTCTATACTACTAACCTCATTATCTGGCTGGCACTTGCTGTCTTTTGTCGGCCTCTGTATTTTTCTAAGCGTGGATTCCTCAGCATCTGTGGACTGAAAAGAAATTAATTGCTTTAAATTCAGTGTGCTGAGAAGTGAGCTAGTTACCTGAATAATGTGAAAGGGGAAATGAGCACAGAGTTGAACTGAGCACATTACAACATGCACCCATCTACCTTATCCATTTACCCACCCCCTTTACTTCGCCTTCTCCAAACAGGTGACTAACTGAACAAAATCAACAGTTAAACACTGTTCTTTCTGAGTAATATCAGGAAGGCAAGAATCCTTAAGGCCAGCAGACACGTACTGACAGAAGTGCTTTCTCACATCTAACAAAATTAAACTACCCCTTAACAGAAGCATCTCTGACATCCATTAATCCCAAATTTCTACCATGAACAATCATGTAACAGAACAGAAAATGAGAATAGGAAATATTTAGAGGAGGAAGAGAGAAGATTAAAAAAACAGTAAAAAGAAAGGCAATAAACAGATGTCTCTTAAGGCAGTTTAGGCCTTTACTCTGAGAAGGCCTCAAGTATGGAGAAACAGTGGATGTGTTCATTTTCAAAGATGCAACCTGATGTGGGGAGTCCACTGTAAATAGAGCACCATTTCAAGAGGGAAATGATTTGACCTAGATAGGCTTCCAAGCTGTTATTTCAAGGAAAAAAAAAAAAAAAAAAAAGAAAAATTCTAGCTGGAAGTCAGCAGCTTAACCTATAAAGCCAGAAAAAAACTACAAATGTACAAGTCCATCCTGTGTGTCCTGCTACAGAAGATGGAAACTTGAGAGGTATTAATGACTACTTATGGTCCAAAGGAAATCTCTTCAGCCTCATTTTCCCAAAAACCTGGCTCTAGCTGCAACAACAGCACACATTACTGGGAAGACACATGAAGATAGAATTACACAGTTCCAATGGTCACCATCACCTCTCTCTGCCAAACTTAATCTAATGTGATTGGAATTCAGACACACATAGCTCAGAACAGATTAGATGTTCAGGAAGCACAGTCAGATGAGTCTGATAGCTCAAGATGTTTCGTGAAGTTACACATATGGCCTCAGTCACACTCTTACCAGATCAAATCCACACCTTCACTTCATGAGAGTAACTGCCGTTAAAGAAAGTACTTAATTGTTAAATGAGCAGAAATACAAACATGCAAGGTCCTTAGAAGGAAACTTCAGTCCTACCACAGCATGCAAAAAATTATTTTCTGAAATGAGATTTCAATTACTTTTTTCTCTGCTTTATCCTTTCCACGTTCTCTTAAGTGCTCCCCATCTTTTTCTCTGTCCCTTTGTCTATCTCTTTCCCGATCTTTTCCTCTGTCTTTCTCTCGTTCTCTGTCCCTAGCCTTATCTTTGTCTCTTCCTTTCAGTCTGTCCTTTTCTCTTCCTCCTTCATTTTTTTTCTCTCTTTCCTGTCCTTTATCATGCTCAAGATAATCTTCTCGTTCTAGGTCTCCTTTTCCTTTGTTTTTTTCCGTTTCTCTTCTTTGCTTGGTTGTTATGCTTTTGTTTCTTTCCCTTTCTTGTTTTTCTCCTTCCTTAAAGGCATCTTTTTCAGGGTCTTTGTGCCTGTCTTCATTATCCTTCTGTTTATCACTTTCCTTTTCTCTTTCTTTGCTCTCTTTCAAATCTCCTTTGGGTTTTCTGTCTCTGCTTGAGCTTCTGTCTTTAATTTCAGTGTCTCCTCTACCCTAAAATGCAAGTGAAAACTAAAAATTATTTCCAATACAAGGCAACCCTATCACACAGTTACTTTACACAGACAAAACTGAACGGTAAAAAAGCCCCAAACAAACAAATCATAAAAAGCGTTGGCCCCTGTACCCCACAAAAGTTGCAAATGCCTACCTCCTTATGGCTTCTGAGTTCTTCTGTTTTGGATTCTCTGCTTTCTTTATCTTGAGATTTAGAGGAGGGAGGTTTCCCTTTAGCATCAACTCTTTCCCCAGCTAAGATCCTTTTTACAGCAGAATCACTGGATAGCTGCAAGGAATAGAAAAACATCATTGAATCAAGTAAGTTATTTTAGGAAATGTCTCCTTTATTCCTAACTCTGTAATCAACATGTCTTGGGTTGGGTTTTTCATTGGTTTTTTTGTTTTTGTTTTTTATAAATACAGCTCTTACTTCTGCTCTTTTGGAAACATTCTTTCACAGGAATAACAATGCTCTTATATCAAATACCTCCTTGTAATAATTTGATTTTATGTAAGAGGTAACTGAATATATAGTGCTTTTAATGTATTATAGTATAATAGCAATTCGCATTATTGTAACAACATAAATATTTTTCAAAACAGTAAATGACTTAAATCCTTATATCATGATGGCTAGATTGGTTAAACACCCTTAAAACCACATTCTGTTTATTATTATTTATTATTATATTATTTATTATTATAATATTATAATATATATAACATATTATAATAAATTATAATTTATTATAATATTATTTATTATTAAACCACATTTATATCCACTCTTAGGCCACTCCGCTTTCACCTAATACTTGCTTAAACAGCAATAGTCACTAAAGAAAACTACATTAAGAATTACTTCCAAAAAGCTGCAGTTATACTGTTTAAAAAACTTCTGTACCTAGTTCATTTGTTAAGATAACAAGCAATTATTAATTAGATAATCTGGACAGCAAGTTAACATCATGTCCAAGTGCCAAAGAGTTTGACTACATTAACAGAAAAAGGAAAAAATCATCACATTGCCAGGGAAATTTTCTTCCTGAAACAGGAATGGCTTTTAGATCACTAAAACTGCTATTGCCCTAGGGGTTGACTCCTGATTCTTGGTTTGTAAATACAAGAGTATGAATGTTTGTGGTTTTTCATATTTAGACACAAACTTCTGCACATTAGCAACATCTGCCTGAACTACATAATTCCAAGCAGTGTGCTCAGCTCAGCACTACAAGTAAGTACGTACCAAGCTAGAGAATGAAGGAAATCTTTTCCACAATGCACATCAAGCTTATATTTCACAATAAAAGCCAAGACACTAATTATCTTAGCTAAAATGGGTGGACTACATCCTCTGGGTATTAAATCTCACCACAACATTCTTCAAAGCTGTTCCATCAAGCACATTTTCAAACTCATCCAGTCTCTGTGGATACGTTTATCAACTTTGCCCCTTCCTGCTCTCAAGCAACTCATAGGGAAGAAACTCAGAAGCACTCAGCTAATTAAAACAAAATTATGATTAGATTATCAAAGATAATCCAAACTAAATTTGCAGACAGCCTCCAAACACTGTAGTATTTCATAGTTAAATATACACAATTTCTTCACCCTCATTAATTCAACAGTTTTCGACAATACCTTTGGATTTCAAAAATCTCTGTAACACCTATAAGCAAAGAATCCCCATAACTTTTAATGACACATTTATTTTAAGAATGCAACATTATTTTAAGAACTGCCCCTGCAGTTATTTTTAACAGGTTATCAAATTTCTCCTTTGCTGCATTTCCATATGCAAAAAAGTAATAATAATGAAAAAAGGTAGCACATTGGAAAATTACTTTTATAATAGAATTGGAGATTTGACTAAAATTTTGAAGGGAAGTCAAAAGCGGCAGCATCAGGTCATATAATTCATGTGTCTGATGTGTCTCAATCCAAAAGTTTTAAAAGTTCTGAAGCTTCATATTTGTCTTCAAATAAAATAGATGTTATTAAATGACCAATGAATAAGGTGAGAAATAAAAATGAGTATACATTAAAAGCACTAAAATACCCAGAACATATTTGCATGGGGACCTGGCTTAAACTCTGCTAAGGATCATATACAATTTCTGTTGTTACTATTATTGTAAGTAGTGATCCAACGTTTATCTTCTGTAATTAAAAATAGCAGATAAGTGTTAATAATGTCTGTTGCAAATGAGCTCTGATAATATATCACCATGTGTATAAAATATATATGTGATATCGTACCTTATTTAAGCAACACTTCCCAATTGCTTGAAGAAATTCATTGGTTTTTTCTGGTTCATGTCCAGCCACAACACGTGCTGGTTTTACTGACAGTGGCTCCCCTGTTACCATTACAACAGCATCAATTGCCTTCTGAAGGAAGCTTATTTTGGCATCTTTATCCTGGTAAAAGAGCAATCAAGAAATAATACTGAGACTCCAAAATAATTCCACACACCACCTAAAGACTAGAAAAACTCTGATGGGAGGAATAGTTGCAGAAAGCATTTGTACAACAAGAGCAGCACGTTGTTTGTAAGGTAAGGAAAGAAGGCTGCTCCTGATTTATATAGCTATTTATTTCTGATTAAGAAATTACACCTTTGATAATGGATGAACATTGAACTGGAATGACTAAAAAGAAAGTATAATTTTGCCTTTTTAGTATGTTGATCATTTATCTCCAGTGTATTTTAAGACTGCTATAGGACCCTTCGCGTTCTATTTTCAAGCATTACATGTTAAAGAAGATAAAAGTTTTGTTTAAGAAATTATGGCAAATATTACCAAAGGAATCACTAAAGAGTTATAAAAAGACTGTTACAGCAGATATTGCTCAGAAGGACAGTTCTTGCCCTGAATAATTTTCAGCAGAGAAGTCCCAAATTAATAGGACTAATGTGAGTCTAAACTGAGATTTACATGCTTGTACACACACTTTACAAATCAGACTTAAGAGTGAGTAAAGAAAACATATGAAAGATGCTGGGAGAGGAATACAGGCACATATTTTTATCTCCACAATGACCAGATGTGTTTTAGTTTTATAATTATACTTTACAAACAACTTTCCCCAAGTGCCCTTCAGTAAAGACGATGTCTTTTAGTGATGATGCAAAATCATAAGAAAAAAAAAATAAAGACAAAATAAACAAACCCCCACCAAGGGAAATTTTATTGGAGGGTTCCTGGCTCAGAGAATGAAATCATGGTGTGAAGTCTCTACAGCTGCAAAATACTCAGGGGGGAAAAGAAGGTTTTTATTAATAAAACATAATAAAACTCAAGGAATATTCACCAGGTCCAGCACAGAAGTCTACTCACTCATCCTTTACAGTCATGAGTGGAGATAAAGTATTTTACTAGCCTGTTAAAAAAGTAAACCCATGTGAGAAGAACTTTCTATGTGTGTTTTAATAAGCTTCAGTTCAAAAGGGTATGAACTACCACAATCAAACTGATAAGTGAAAAGCAGACCACTGCCATTTCAGTTGGTTCAGAAAAGGAACAGTTGTCATTATCCAGTAAGACACCTGATTTTGCACTGCACTTACTGTCTGAATATCTCAGGTGACCTGGATCAAATCAACAGACGTACCAATACAGAGGAAAGCCATAGAAGCCAGTATTTCCTCTGCTGAGCAAGGCCAACACTCTTTACAGGCCATGGGGGTAGCAATACCCACTCCTGGGGCACTGGAGCTTAACAGAGCTGTTCACGTAGTATTACAATCCCCCAGAGCCCCTCTCCATTAACAAGAGCTGGGTTCTGCTGCAAGCACATGCATGATAGCTATAGGCGTGGGAAGACAGTCTCCAGAGTCAGGGTCTTTCCGTCTTCAGCTCTTCCAAACAGATTAAAACAAACAACTACCACATAGCTGGGATTTTCAGATTGTCTCCATTAACATCAGGAGCGCTTCGCCCTCACCAGTGCTCCCTGCATTCAAAAATTAAAAAAAAAGGGAAAGAAGGAAATACTGCAATTCCCTTTATTAAAATAGTTATCCGTCCTTCCAAGGACATATGCAATCTATTAATTTTAGGAAGGAGACAGGACACTATTCTAAACCAAACATTTTCAAATTAAGATATAAGAATTCCTCCTACGTCCTCATCATTTTCAGCAATGACATTATCAGTGTGTTCTGTCCATGTAAAAAATCCTTATCAACCCAATGAGAAATCTACAGCTCCCACCTGCATCAGCAAATAAAATGCTATCAAAGTATAAACAAACATCTGAAACAGTGCTGAGAGCTTAAGAAAATATTTTTTATTGTGTAGAGTTCAAAAAGAGGTATCTCCCCTGTTTCAAGTGGTAGGACTTACATATATAAATTTTGTGTCTGCATATATATATATATATATATATATATGAAGCTGATGTGAAAGATTAAAGGAACAAGCCTGATATCCTATCTTTCGATTTAAAAGAGAACAACTTTTTACTAGACCCAACAGGATGAACCTTTCTGATAAACATGCAGACAGCTGGTAAAAGAAGTGTTTCTGTTTCAGAGAAGTCCCAACAATTAAGGAATCCTCATGCTTTAAAGCCCCCTTACATCTCTCTCCAATTGACTGCTCTGACTGTACATCCCTGAAACAAACCGGAACTCTGCGATGTCCCCGTGCCTGCTCTGCAGGCCAGATTTGGCTGTGGGATGCTCCCAGCCTGCTTCCCGCATCTTTCTATGCAGGAGGAGGGGACCAGCGATCCAAGCAGAATGGATTCCAATGGATTCCACCTCTCCCAACACTGGAGACATAAAAGGTAGCACAGAAGAAACGGTGGGTACTTCAGGACCCCATGATGTTCAGGCGGGAGAGGTGAGTTGAAACTAGAAACAAAGACAGTTGCTGCACGTATGTGTGCATAATGCTGCGTAGCATGGAAAGGGATGTCCAGACCAGGAGTCAGCCCCATCTGCCACAAAGGACAGACCACCAGCTTTGGGCTTTCCTAGTTTCAGACTCTGCAGCTTGTAATCTGCAACAGCACAGCACAGCCAGCTTGCAAAAGCACCTCTCATTTTTTCCCAGCCCACAGCAAGCACACCATGGGTTACAGCACTGGGAACATTTCACAGTGGGTACAAACCTTTTCTTTTTTCTGAAAGCATCCTGCCTGCTCCAAGTCTGTGCATCTACTGACAGACCCTCACACGAGAGAAGTGTTGTTCCCTAGTGTTAGATAAAGCAGATCACCCCCACATAGAAATATATACAGTTACTCACAACACGGACTCTGGCTGTTGCTCTCAGGCTCTAGCTCTCCGTGAGTAGTTTTGGACTCTGCATAAAGATTATTCTCCTGATTTTCTACAAGTCCAGCAGAAATCACAGCAAGGAAGCATCCTGTGAGAGCCAAGTCTTTCCCCTGACCAGTGTTTTAAAAAGAGGAACACCAGCTAAAGACGTTTTCCCCCACACTACAACATTTTGATCTCCTCAGTCTGAACTTTTGAAGTTTTTTGAAGAAATTCTCAGAGAGGTACTCAAAATTGGTGCAACTTCACAGCTATTACAGTATGTAGATACAAAGACTTACTCAGGAGTTGTTAGGAAATCGGCTTTTTCAATCCACAAATAAAATGCATGGTACTCTCCCAAGAAGTGACAGCATGTGCTAAGCTGCTCTTCATCACAGAGCCTACTGACAAGCTTCAACAGGGAGAGTATCAACAAAAACAACAATCCGTTGTATAATTAACTTAGATTTTAGTTATCCTGACAACAATTAGAACAGTCACAGAAATAAATGTACATACCAGACCAATAATTAGCTGCAAGAAGTGCACAGAACATCCATACAATCAGCTGTAGGATGACAAGCCAGGCTCATAGACCTCACACTTTCAGTTGCTATGTTAAACAATCACCAAGGGATGTAGCTGTCTAACTAGCAATATACAAACACTGCATTATTTGCCATGCATAAGTGACCAAAGTTTCCAATCGAGTCAGTACTTGGAGAAGTCAGCATCAGCTCAGCAAAGAGGCAGACAGTAGAAAAGCAGCAAATGTAGACTAAAGTCACCCTTGTACTTAAGAAAAGCAGTTTTCAGTAATAACATTAACCTTCTCTTTCAGTAATTAGTCGTTTGTATACTTAATAAACCTACTGTGGAATGCATATACTAGACGAATACCTCAGGAAGTCCTGGAATATTAAGCAAGAATATTTACTGTATATATGTGTATATATATTTACTGTATACATATGTGTGTATACAGACATATATAAAGTGATAGATATAAAACCCAACATTCTACTGGGAGACTCTAAAAAGCTGTATGTGGATTTCTAGTGTTGGTGATTTAATACCAACACCTAACTACTTCAAGGCAATCTCACTACATGTGGGTTTTCATCTGTAATACAACAGTATTTTGGAAACCCAGATCTGGTCATAGATTAACCCTCACTGTTTTGAAATCTATACAGAAGTAGTTGTTTACACATGGCAGCTTGTTTTTGTCACATCGTCAGATGTAATCTATACCCGTTCACTTCATGCATTGTACAGTATAACCAACGGGCAATAGCTTCTACAATCTCTTCAAAAAACTAAAGACAGGTACTTGATATAGAACACCAAAATGACCAAAAGTGCTTTGTGGCAAGTTTCACAGAATACTAATATTAAAGCTAAATAAATAAGGAAGCTTCATACCCACCTTAACATTATCTGATTTCAATTCAAAATCCGTGTAAAGTCCTTTCATAAAACCTGTCACTCTAATTACCTTCAAAACAGAAGAAAAGGATAAGTTAAGAAAGAATACTTGAAGGCCTCTGTTCAATAAAGCTTGTGCAGCAACAGGAAATACACTGGCCTTATTTGCTTTCAGAGGTGATACCTTGTTTAGAACTATTTCTAGAGCAGGTTCAGAGGTCTGCTGTGTCTCTGAACATGCTCTGGAACAACGAGACTTAATCCTTGCTTACGGCTCAGGCCTGCCTTTCTATTTAATTCCATCTTTAACCTTGATGGTTGGTGAATCTGGAAGATTCACAAGGTAAACACCAGCATATGCATTTTAAACATAGCTCTGCATTGTTCCCATATTGACTACAGGTATAATACATATTATATATCATTATATATAAAATTATATAACATTACATATTTAAAAGCAGCAGCTCAGTGAATGCAAAAAATAAGACTTTTTTTAAATGGGAGGTGGAAAAACAACCTACTAGCACGTTTCATGAAAGATCAAATGCACGACAGACTGACAAAGAGCGAACCCCTCGTCTCGTCTTAACCACCACCAGCAACCCTGAAACCCTTGAGATTTACTCGCTACTCGGAGCATACCCTCCGCGGCAGTGACCTGCGTGTGCCACCCAGCCCTCTGCAGGCCCCGGCTAAGGTGCCGAGGTCCGCGGGTGTCCCCCCGGCAGAGCCCCCCCCTCAGCCCCACGCCTG
>NW_020799107.1:10732772-10824852 GCF_003259725.1 Athene cunicularia | reverse complement strand
AGAGCGCGCCTCACTGCGCAAGCGCAATGCCGGGGCAGGCGGTTGCTACGCTCAACGCGGCCCTAGCAACCGGCCCGCGGCCTGGTTGGGCCCTGCCCGTCCCCGCCCTGGGCCTGAGGGAAGGAGTCCCTGGAACCAGCCCCGACGCCTCTTGTCCCGCAGAACTAGTCACACCCCAGTCCCTTGTTTAATAATCAGCAAATAAACCGTGCGCAGAAGGTTCAGTTGTATCTTGTGGTGGTTTCTTCTTAAATTGTCCTTGAAGTAAAGAAGTAAGAGTGATGGATGGGAGAGCAGCAAGTAACGTCAGCCCCATCCTGCATCACACTCCCTAGCAAAGCCAGGCCACTGCCATTAAGAGCACAGGACCCCCTGCACCATCTTTGTCTCCTGCAGTCCCACTGCCACCAGGCAGCGTACTGCACCCTCCCTGCAACCCGCTTTGTCCTCACCCCATTGCAGCCCTCATCAACAAGCAAAAACCTGGCTGTACCCCAGACTCCACATCGTTTCCAGTCTCCCTGACCAGGTTTGGGAACCTGAGAAAGAAAATCCTGCTTTTCTGCTCAGCCAGTCATGACCACTAACGTTTGAAAGCTAAACTTCAACAGGACTGCGTGGGGGCTATGCAGCTGTGCTTCAATTTACAGCTCCAAATTGCCTTCCTAGCTAAACAACTTTGGAAGAATGAGTGAGATTTGGGAACAAAAAGAGAGACTTTACAAAGCAAATTTTTCTGGTTTAGGCACAGAAAGAGGTTACTTTTTCAGCAGAGGAAGGGAAGTGGATGGCTTCCACGCTGACTGGGTAAACACACCTGGGCTCCTGAGAGCTGGTGGGTGCAGGGAAGTGATTTCTGCCTTCCCCTAGCCCACCATGCTGGTGGGCTGATGAGGTTCCCAGACAGGCTGTGACTCCAGGATCTGGTGAGCCTGGGAAGAAGGGAAGGTGTTGACAGCTACATCCAAGGGCATCAGAAAAAGTCTCAGAGGAAACAAGAAGACTGGGAAGAAGCTGCTCTGGGAAAGAGGGTTGTTTGTTTTGGAATTATGCGGTTTATCTGGATTTCTGCCACCAGCTCTCTACAAAGCATCTGAGATGCCTGAGAAGGAATCTCAGGGGTTTTGTTACATTTGGCCTTTGGCATGCTCATTTTGCTGAAGAGGTAGTACCCAGAGGAAGCACAGCTCAATTCAACACAACTAAAAGCTAACAACCCACAAAGTCTCCACAAATCCCTGTGGACCTAAAGGGAGGCACTAGAACTGAAAGAAGTACCCTAAGACCATAAAACAGAGAGCTTTAAGTTTAGTCTGAAGACCTAGTTTTTTTGAGGACCTTGGACTAGAATTGTTCACAGACAGGCAAACTGAGGCTAATCTGCCTGAAAATGTCAGTAGGAAATTCAGCTAACCACACAACATCAATAAGAGACAAAGCAGCGTACTGAATGGTTCAAGAAAAGATTCACAGATCTCCAACATAAATCTCCAACATGTGCCAAAAGCCATCCTAACACCAAAAGGGTGGCACAATTCAGAGCACTTCACCACCATCACAAGCAGGAATAGATGTCCACACACACTGGCTTTTCCTCCAAGCTTTGCTGCCTCCCAGAGGAACAGACTGACCTTTTCAGCCACTTGTTTGACTTAATACAGCAGAACTTCTTGGCAGAAATAGGCTGGAAAGCAGCAAGACAGCACCATGGTTCATACATATTGCTGGCCAAATATTCAAGGCCCAGCAGTGGGAATGTAAAGCTCCCTATCTCTGTTTCTTTTTACATATCACAAACAGCAGGATACTATATCCAGTCTCAAATAACCTTATGAACTCAGTAGCTTATGCACACACATATGCAGTTTCCAACCCCTATCAGCTGAGCTACTGAATGCTGCTGTAAAATATAGATGCAGCTTGACAACAAAAAGCACCCGTTGTCTGTCTTGGTCAAAGACACATCTAGTTCAGACCTAAGGATATCAGTATTGGGACACTAGTAGCATGGAAGGACATACTGACTGCATTACCTTACAACAAGATATTTGTTGTTGACTATGATAAATATCAGCAGGTTTGCACGCTTCATTGTGTTTCTCAGTTTTAAGACTTTTTAACAAGGCAATGGAAAACCAACCAGTTTGTAATTGTGCAGAATTCTACACCAAGTGGGGATTCCTCCAAAGATCTCCATGTCATAGGATTTTGGAATTTCACATTAAAATCAGCTCCTCAGGCAGAAATAAACATTCATACAATACCCCTTACCTTAACATCAAGAATAGCAACCAAACCAAGTCCACAGAAAGAGCCCCAGACATAGAAACAATGGCATTTGCTTGGGAGATGGCCTTCTGTTCTCAACATGCTCTTGAACTTTTTCATCCCCTGTCCTGCTTTAAACAGATGTGGGTTTGTTTGCCTTTTAAATTACTACCACCCCTTAAAAGTCATGTTTTGCCCTCTGAGCTGCTTGTCAATGTGGAATTTGGAATTTTGTCCAGCAGTCCCACACATTCTGGATTATTATCAACCATCAAAATTACTCCTAGCCCATCAGATAAACATATCAGATGTATAGTTCAAATCACTGTGAAAACAGTATGCTTTTGAAGATCAGCAGGAAACTGGTGAAACACAAATTACTGTCATGCTGTGCATCTTTTCTCCTAGATTATTTGAAGTAATTGTACTTTGATACTGCACAGGCCTGAAATATTTGGTTGGCAGGTTCTGCAAGATGCCTTGAAAAACATAGATTTAAGATAGTCTATATCTGCCACAGAGTTCTGCAGAAGTCCATACTGACTGCATCTCTGGATATGCTTTATTCTGTGAAGGATCTCTCTCCTATCCTACTGCCACCAACTGCAGAACTGACACCAGCTTTGCCACATAGCATCTCCCCATGAGAAGTGGAGAACCATGAGCTTGGTTCTCCTGACAACAGCAAGAGTTTGGTTACCAGACAAACCATGGGGGCTCATCTATACACCCACTTAGGTTGGGGACAATCGTGCTCCACCAGCAGCCCAGGTTTACCTGACAAACTCAGACAAATGCATGCACACTCTGTGCTATATTGGCAATTATTTAACCTCAGCATGGAAAACTAAAGGTTGTGACTGTGCCTTCTCTTCCCTGCTGCTTTAATAGCACAACTCCACTGCAGTGGAAAACTAACCATTTTCACTTGGCAGAGACACTTGGATGTGGCATCATCTTGTGAGTGTTTCAGAAAGCAGACTCCAAGGATGGGACTTCCCAGTGAACAGAACTCCCATCTGGGACGACTTATACAGTTCCCTTGCCCTAAAAGGTAATTGCATGAGCCCAGCACCTGCAATATGGAAACCAGTGAGATTTTCCATGTGTTCTGTCATATTAATTAGCTGTTCTCCCACCAGTAAGCCATGAAGAAATTGGTTAACTATAGCTCTGAGGCTAATTATTTCACATTTTGATACACTATTTCATTCTAATTGCAAGAAAAGTCAATGACAGGGAACCTACACAGTTTAGAAAGGAGAATGAAGCTGGCATTTAACACCAAGGGTGTTCCCCAGTTCTGGCTCTGCATTACTAAGCCAGCGCTTGCAATAAGAAAAGTCATTTTAGACCATGAAACTTTGGCCTTGTAGACTGAAAAATCCAGGTTCAGACACCAATTTCTCAAACATGCTCCCCTCCTTTCCCCTGTGTGATGGATAAAGTTCTCCATCACACATTCCCTCATCTCCAGGGCAGCTGGGCTCCATCTCATCAGCGCAACAAACTGACAGATGCTAGTGACTGCTTGGCTACAATCTGTTACTGTAGTGAAGTAGGCAGACATTTTAAAGTGCTCAGCATCACTTGTGAAAGAGACTTCACACTTCAAAACACACGTCACTTCAAAATCTGAACAACGTCCAACAGGCAGAGGGGAACTTCTTTCTACCAACCTACCAGGTGACAAGTAATACACAGACATAGGTACCTTCTACACCTTTTTAGTTTTTTGAATACAGGATGAATCTCAGCAAACCTGTTGTTCTGCCAGCTGAGGTTCTGGCCTCTTACATACCTGTTTTGAGGCTTGGCACAGTCCCTGGTATTTGTTTCATTTCCTGGCTGCTTGCCATGAGATGTAGTTGCAGGAGATCCAGCTCAGCAGAGGCTCCCTTGCCTTGCCTCTGCCATCCAGCAGCAATCCCTCTTGAGAGACACATCCCAGAGCTACAGATGGAGCCCACTGGCTGATCCTGCTGCCTGGATCAGGGTGAAGCAAGGCTTACTGTTGCCTTTCCATCCTTAAAGTGGCAAAAAGGTGCCATGTCTCAGGAGTGCTGTGTTACGGAAAGCAAGGGAGAAATTAGGTGAATTGCTTTGTGACTTATCTTTTCAGATTAAAAAAGCAATCAGTTAATAAACACATCTTAAATACATTCTGTGTGAAGCTAATGACTAGACAAACAGAGCTGTGTGGTTTCCTTGATAGACCTGCTGGTTTCAATCATTTCAGCACAGATTCTATCTAAAACTTTAAAACATTTTGGTTTTCTTATCTTTACCTGCTTAAAGTATGTAATGGAAGGACCATTCAGAACCCTAACGTAGATCTGGTTTGGCCAGTTGGGTTTGGTGTATTGCATAAGACCTAAACCACAGTAAGCAGCTTGGAAGCTGCAACATGTTTACTTCAAGGAATGTTAATGGAAAGGTTTGTTTGATTTGTTCTGTTAAATCATATAAAAATAATTTTTGCAATTAATGTGTGTATGGTGCACAATCAGATTTCTTTTACTGGGAGAAACAGTTCCCTCTGGGTCTAACTGAAGCCATGTAATATGTCACAGAATCACAGAACCACAGAACCATTCAGGTTGGAAAAGACCCTCAGGATCATCTAGTCCAACCCTCAGCCCTACTCTAAAAAGTTCTCCCCTACACCACATCCCCCAACATCTCATCCAAACAACCCTTAAACACATCCAGGGATGGTGGCTCCACCACCTCCCTGGGCAGCCTATTCCACTGCCTGACCAAACTGTCATGCCCACAGATCTATTCGATCTGTGCTGCCACAACTGAAATTTAAAGCAGTAACTTTTACGAGAGCACAGGTCTGATGGGAGCGGCTGATGGAACTGGGGGGATTTAGTCTGGAGAAGAGGCTGAGAGGAGACCTCATCTCCATTTACAGGTCCCTGAAAGGAGGGTGCAGAGAGGGGGGATGAGTCTCTTGAACCAAGGAACCAGCTCCAGAACAAGAGCGAATGGCCTCAAGCTGCACCAGGGCAGGGTCAGACTGGCTCTTAGGAAGCATTTCTTCCCAGAAGG
Organism: Athene cunicularia; assembly: GCF_003259725.1. Classification (NCBI taxonomy): domain Eukaryota; kingdom Metazoa; phylum Chordata; class Aves; order Strigiformes; family Strigidae; genus Athene; species Athene cunicularia. Next base: position 10,819,527 of record NW_020799107.1, on the reverse strand, counting down.
GGCTGTTGGGTGTTGGAATGGGCTGCCCAGGGCAGGGGGGGAGTCCCCATCCCTGGAGGGGTTGAAGAGTCGGCTTGACCCAGCGCTGAGGGATCTGGTGGAGTTGGGAACGGTCAGTGTGAGAGTCATGGTTGGACTGGAGGAGCTTCGAGGGCTTTTCCAACCAAGATGATTCTGTGGTTCTGCCAGTTCATATGTTTAACTGCACAGAATAAAGCTTTGTTCTAACATAATGCTCAGGCTGTGCCATGTATCTCACAAGCAAGATACAAATTGTGTTTTGCTGTATGGTATGGAGGCTGAACAAGATTTTGGTGAGAGCTCACCTTCTGGGAGATGAGCAAACACCCTTGCAGTGCCTCCAGCACTACCTTCTCAGTGATGTATCCCTCTGGACATGGCTGTGTCCACACCTCTCTGCTATCCCAATTGCTGTTGCTCCTCTAAATGTTAACACATCCCTGGAGCAAATCAGTGCCTTAACACTTTTCAAGTGCCTCCCCACTCCTTTCCTGCAATGTCATTTCAGCAAGAATCCACTGATGGTATTCACCACTTGGAAGAGTGTACTTACAGCCAAGGTGAGCAAAGCAAACCCTTTCAAACAACCTGGTGGCTCAAAGTCTTCCTGTCAGTGCTCATTCCTCACACAGCATTTGAGCACTTGGTGTGAAGCCTTTCCAGCAAATGCAAGGAAAGATGAAGAGAGAGAAAACCCACTGGGGACCCTTGAGAAGAGCTGGGGAATAGAACAGTTATAAAGTTTTTCTGGCAGTAACATGCTCCAGGTCTAAACTTGCATGGCAGACACATGGCTATGAAATATGCAGGTAGACACTAAGTTTTCCTCCTTTATCCTTTTTCCTACTCCTGATCTCCTGTCAGTTCTCCTTCCTGTCTACTCCCAACTCGAGGCCCGGGACCCAGCAAGCGTGTAAAACAGTGGCACCTGTGATTAAAACTTGGGGAAGATATATCCCCCCAGAAAGAGGCCCATGCCAAGTCAGAGAGGTCAGCCATTGCACTGCCTCCATTGCATCATTCTATACAGTGGCTTTGAAGTTATGGGTATCCTGCAAGCAGAAAGAGTCAGATGCTGTGAAAATTGTCTTTATAGCCTCATATACACTGATTCACAGGGACTGCAACATGCCTTTAGTGGTATATTTTCATCTGCAGACAAAAACCTTAGAATTGCAATCAATAGTTTACAGCTTAAATCACCTTCTGGCCTGCAAGAGCATCTGCTACCATCTGTTTTATACACTTTCCCCTTACTCTTTGGAGCCGTCCTGCCAAAGAGTGTGTCAGACTCACTATCACTTGATAACCTCATCGGTTATCGAGAACAAAGCAAGGTTTGTTGGTGAAGTCTAGCCCCACCATTTCCTACGAAACTTCTCTATTTGCTACCCCAAATGTGTACAACATAAATTGTGCAGATGACTCCTGCAGTTTGTAGTGCAGGGACACAGATGGCCAAATAAAGCCAAGCCATATGCATTCTGACCTGTTCAGCCACTGGGAAGGAAACGTGCACCACCATTTTAGTTTCTCAAGGACTAAAGGTCTTTTGCAATTTACTTTATGAGAATTAATTCCTCCAAACTTCATGTGCCATTCACACATCAGAAGGTAGAGCTGATCACTTACTGGTGTATTTAGAATCTACATAAGATGATGCAGACCAGATTTTTCTTTTCCACCCAAACAATGTATTTCTCTTCCTTTTAGATTTAAGGAAAGCATTTGCTTTTAGCCCAGAAATCCAGCAGATGGCTCAGGAGGACTTTATCATGCTCAATCTGGTGTTAAGTTTGTATTTAAAAATATTGAAATGTTTACCGGGGAGTGGAATAAGCCACATTAAAAGCAGAAATTGATTCACTTCAGACAGCTTTGAAGTACTATTGGAAATTCTCTTTTTTCTCCCACTTTCTCTGGGGAAGTACAACAGGGTTTGCAAAACACTGCCACAGTTCCTCCTTGGAGAGGGGGCAGGGAAGACACTTCCATACACACATACACACACTTATTGGTATGGAAATACCATTTTGTATATTCCATCCACAGGTAGCACTCTGATACAAGACAAAAATACCCAGTCATCAGGCTTTTTGAGTTACCTGCCTGGGGCTTCTGTTCTCATCCCCAAGCACCTAGCATGGACAGCTTGGATAGAACAGGGAAAACCTGTACTTGAGCACACCAGAATTGTTAGTTGTTGGTAAATGAGGCAAAGTCAGCTGATCCAGTCCATTTCTAGCGCTTGGACAGTTATTTGTCACTAGGAGGCTATCTGATTCCTGACAGCATTCCAGCAGCGATGACAACATGGTGTCCGATGACCATTCTGTCCCTCGGATCCTCTTTGTGAGTGAGTCTCTAGGGTCAGGGGAATATCAGGGCAGAATTTTTTCTATATGGTTCCTCATTGAATTCATGTTGCTCCAGGTAATAGCTCATAGCCTTTTGATCAGTGAAGCTGTAGGAATAACCCAGACTTTCAAAGGGAACAGCCTACGGAGAAAAACCCAAACTGGGCCTTATTTCAGAGTACTTATTTAGGAATCAGACCTAAAGTCACGCATCAAAAACCACTGCCATCTTTTTAAAGACAAGACTGACATTCTACTAGCGGGAATGGACAGCACATCACTATTAACAGCTAATATATATGCTCTGAGAGTTTGGTCCTGCCTATGTGACATTGTGGCACACCACCTGAATACAGCCTGTCCTGAATGCTCCAAGCCTACCCTCAGATGAATGACAAACCCTCTGCCCAAGAGCAGAGCAAAGGCCCATCATCAGCTGTGACCGAGAGCTGTACAAAAGGCAAACTTACCATCAAACTGCTGGGTACAAAGGGGACAATGGGCAACAATCCTGAGCCACCACACGAGGCTTGTACATAGAGGATGGGTTTCAGAAGTAGATGTCTTTCATTAACTTACAGCTGCCGAGAGCCTAGTGCTTCAGGATAAGCCTTTCCAGCCATAAAAAGGCCAATCAACACAATTTTAAGAGGCTTTTAGCCTCACAAATTTGTTCACCACTGCCCCACTTCACAAAGCCATTGTTGCTAATATCTTGTGCTTTTTATTTCCCCCCAAGATCCTTCAATGACAGTTTGAGCTGATCTAACTGGAAAATATGGGAACAGGATGTACACTTATGAATCAGAAGATATTTTAATCTGTGAGTGAAATGAGCCCTTTACTGATCCCTTTTTAGCCATCCCAATTTTACACAAGACAAATGTGGTTCAAGGAAGAGGGTATAAGAGAATCTTGAGAAATGCTGGATTTGTTTCTGCAGTAAAATCTGCTCAAAGCCCTTTAAAACATGAACAAAGTAAATCTAGTCTAAGCACCTTCTGGGAAAAAAAAAAGTTGCTGAATATTTCTGAAAAACTGGGCAGTAAATTATGGGGAGAATTGTTCTCAGTGTGTGAAAACTGTTGATGGAGTTTCCAAACGCTGTGTACGTTTGGCCTCAAAACTCCACCAATTTGGTTCAAGGCATTTGCAGATTTCAGTGCACCACTTCTCTACTTCATAACCCAATCCACAGAAGCTGTTTCAATAGCTCTTATCCTAGTGGTAACCAAAGTTTAAAACACACATTTTCTGTGAGGGCTGGAATTAATTCCTAAAGGTTGGTGTCTCTGCACTCACCTCTCCTGGCTGCCCACTTTAATAATACTTAGAGGACTATATTTTTCCGAGGGCTTGATCCCCATGTCAGAGCAAGGTGGGATGAGTCAGATTCAACAGCTAAGGGCAGCAGAACAAACCCCTTCCCTCAGACAAGGAGGCTGACAATACTGCAATTTGGGTTCACAGGCCTCTTTTCTAGTTTTTCCACTTTAGCAGCACACACATTTGTCTGACACTCAAAGCCTTGAATCTCAGCATGCCTGCAGAATGCACCACCCGTGAACTTCAGCTGATGAACTTTGTGTATCTGCATGGCACTCTGCCACTGCAGCACTTATTACAACATAGCATTATAGATACTTCTGCTACCAAGATGAGTTAGCAAAATAGTCCAAAAGGAAAAATTTTCTTCTCCCAAACTAGTGGCTTAATATTTTCTAGAAGCCAATGGCTAGTTCCAGTCAAAAACTGCTTCTTAGGGAAAATAACTCGTCGAAATTACTCATCAAAACTGAAAAAACATAAAGACTTTTTAGAAGTTCAGCTATCCAGAAGTAGCTTTAATTTCCGTCCTTAAGCTGTGTAGCTTCAGGAATCTTCCCTGACACCTCTAGTATCTTCAGTGCTTTCTCTGCAGTGATTAAAAACATGAGCCACGTGAAGGTGGTTCTGCACACCAAACTCTGAACCAGGGGCAGCACTGACCCACGCACACGGACTGAGCCGACATCCCCGGGAGCGCCAGGAGACTCAGCATGCACATGCCATCCTCATGCCTTCCCTCGCAGACCTGTGCAGAGGAGCCACAGTCACGAGAACGCAGTGCACCCCACAGTGCAGTAGATACCCAGAATGAGGCGCTGTCCACTCATTTTTAAGTGGCAGTTTATCTTAATGACTTTACAGTTATCATTACCAGGAAGAATTTCATAGCATTTGCAAGCTTTTCTTTACTCCAATTAACATAATTCTTGAAAGGACACTTAGATTTAAATACATTTTCCAAGTTTGTCTTGGGTGTGTTCCTAGCTACCCTGTACTTGGTCATTTTTCCACAGCACAGTTTGTCTTTTTTTAAAATCTTTTTTTAAAACCTTAAGTCTTTTAGTTTGAAAGCCTGCTAGCATAGTGAGAAAGAATAGCATGCAATTATAGTCTATATTAAGATAGGTTTTGTATTTGTATTGCTTTATGAATTGCCATGCCTACTAATGTGAATTTCAGAAAATGGTCTTATAATTTGTTAAAACTTTGCTGTATAATTCAAACAACAAAAATTAAGGCTCAGCCTGTTTCCTTTCCAGATTTCCTTCTCTTTTTCTCCACATTATTTTATTAACACAGCCATAATAGAGAAATTGATACTCTGCAGAACTGAGCAAGTCCCTCTTGCCACAACTTGGCTGCTAACCAAGTACATTTGGCCACCAGCCACACACACTCAGTCTTGTGACGTGAAAAATCGAGAATCTGTGTATCACTGCAAGTAAATCCTGGCTGGGGAATCTTCAACGGTCCTATACACCACCCCAAAGGAAGATATGCTCCACGTGTGCATTATAGCTACAGATGTATTCTTTCTGCAGTAATAATACTGAGTTCATTAGCCAAATTAGACATCAGTTTAACAGAAACTATGGTGGCTGTGCCTACTTACAGCAGAAAAAAACCCGCCAAATCCATCACAATCTGTCCTTGCCCCGGGCCTCCAATAGGAACCAAACCAACCGCACCAGCTAACAAATACCCTTCTCTTTACGAGCAAAAAAGAGAAGGTGGGTGGGTGGGAGGAGAGTTAAGTGTCCTTAGGTATGAAGGACAGAGGTGGAATTCACAGAAGTCCTGTGGGAACTGTTCCTGGCAGCAGAATTACATTGCGGTCTCAGCACTTGTCAGGTTGGGCCTGTTCAGAAGTGGTCAGCAATTGGCTGTGATTGCCAGAAGGGAAATGAAAGAGGAACATGAAGACAAGGCCTGCAGCAGACTGAGCAAATAAAAGGGGCAAATAAAGAGAGGGATGAGCTGTAGGGGAGAAGAGCGACCTCGGGGTCATCCACTAGAGACAGGAGGGCTGGGAGGAGCTCAGAGCAGAGGCAGGAGCAGTTCAGAGAGGACGGGGACTGGCCGCCACTGCCACAGGCCCTGGGGCAGCCAGAAAGGTCCTGGCGGGTTCCTGTATGAGGGAGGAGAAGTGCTAAGGCTTAGCCAACAGGCCTGAGCCAGAGCTGACCTATAGATGAATCCTGTATATTTTATAACTGATAACCACTGTGCTAGTAGGTATTGTGCTAAGTTGTAACAAACCACCTATGCTGATGTAAAAAGTGCTAAAGCATTTAAGTATTGAGGCCGGAACAACAGGCCCTGAGCCAAAGCTGCTGACTTAGTATGTAAATCATCAAGGAAGTATGTATGCTCACTAGTGAAAGATGCAGCTTAGACAGAATGTAATCAGTAGTGAGGATGAAACCCTGAGAGAATGTATCCAACTGTCCTTTCTCAGCCTTGTTCAAGCCTGGGAACCCAAGTGTTTGGCCGTGTTAGAAACTCCCTTGGTCTCCCCACTGAGCCCTGGCCAGGCTTTGGGTAGAATCCAACAGGAGAACGAAACCACCAGGTATTTTCTGCTCAAAACAAAGGTGCCAGTTATTCTGGCATGCTGATTTTTGGTATATAAGGCTGGACCCTCTTGCAGTGACTATGGATGCCTCACCTACAGGTCGAGGCACCGTGTGGGACTTCCCACTTGCTGGGAAAGGCTCAATAAACCCTCACTGCAACCAGGGCTGCCCTGGATGTTGGTAGCAAGTGGTGATGTGTCTTTCTTAATCACTATTCTCTCTCTCTGGTGGCAATGATTTGATGCATTACCCTGTATTTCCATATTTGTTTGCTTTAAGTGCCTTATTCTGTCTTTTCTTACTGCATGTTCCCTGTATTATTCTGTTACATTATTATCACCAGTAAAACACCTACTCTTTTCACTCTAGTGTCCAAGTTTAGTTGATATCCTTAATCAGAAAACAGGAGGCAGCCGGCACCAAGGGGCTGGAGGCACCTCAGAGCCCAGCAACACCTGCCCAGGGCTCCCATCCTACCCTGGAGTAAATGTACACAGGAAATTAAACACAGTCAATCCCTGGAACAAGTAACATGCTACTTAACTCCAGTAAAACTTGCAGCAAGGAAGCGAGCCCAATTTCCTAAGGCCAGTTTTGTTTTCTTTCTTCTAAATACCTTTACTCCCCAGCAATTAGCAAGGAAATTTCAGCAAAAACAGGTGTCAGCCCTGTTGATCACCATCTAAATACAACCACCAGAATCAAAATCTGTTTGGGCTGCAGTTAGTTTATGGGAAAGCTTGGTCATGCAGGAAGTTAAAGATTTGTTAACCACAAAGCTGATACTCTCTCTTAGGAAGAAACCCACAAACTAGCAAGTTCAATGCTCTTACAAGGCACAAACGCCTGGATCAAACAGGAGCAGTGGTACATGTAAACTCCACTCAATAACCACAGCTGATGGGTCTCCACCACCTGGCCACAATAAAGATCTGGGGTGAAAGGGCTCAAACCAATGAATTTCTGATTAAGACTAAACTGTGATGCATGAAAGTTTTCACAGAATCATCTTGGCTGGAAAAGACCTCAGTGCCAGATCAACCCGACTCTCCAACCTCTCCAGGCATGGGAAGTCCACCACTTTTGCTTGAGTTTGTTTCCTGAGGAGTCCTCAACTGTTTTCCCTTGGCCTCTTTGTCTGTCGAGACAGAAGTAAAATGCTCCCTGTGTAACCCACTGAGGGCAGACTCAAAGCCCTCAGCAGGCACTTGGGCAAACTAAGCTGAGGGGAAGTCAAACAAAAGGACACAGAGGTTCAATCTAGGGAGGGTGATCTCACTGATTTAGGAAGAATGCACCTGGACTTTACATCACAGTGCGTGCTCTGGAAAGAGCAGATACTGTGAAGAAAACCACGTACTACTTCCCTCGACCACCGAAGACCCTCACCCTATTTTGACTATGCATGCTTGGACTGTGTAAAAGAATTCCAGGAACTCATTATCATAAGACATTCCTTTCCAGGAAATCTAATGAATAAATATGTAAACTGATGCCTCTTCTTAGTTCCTGGGAGCTCTTACGGTGGAGAATCCACAGGGCGACCCCAGTGCTGCCAATCAAGAATACCTGCTCAACTGTTCCGTTGGGTTCTGACTGTTGAGTGAATTTCTGTTTCAGTGGAAAGCGCCGGATCATCACTGTACCCCAGCCCCATCCCCCCACACCGCTGCTCCTCCCACTTGGGGTTTATACCTGCAGAACACAATGGCTCTGTTCAGTGCCTGGTGAGGGAGAATTAAAGTGAGTGAGAAGGATTTCACTTTGTAAACGGGTCACTTCCTCCTGCTCCATACGCACTTAGGCAAATTGGAATGAGTTACAGGGAAGAGAAAAACAAAACACACAATTTTCTCACAGTAAGATTCCCAAAGCTGAACACTTGCTCTTTTACGAGAGCTGTGCCAGGAGCAGATACGAGCAGAAACAGGCAATCCATGTTTCTTACTCTATGCACAGCCACGCTCCTCAAGATGATTTATGCTCATTCCCTTAAAAAATAGACCAGATTAATGTATTTGTGCACAAATATGGAGTTGAAATAACAGAGAGTAAATACTAGACCATGCTTTCTGAAGAAGAGGAAAAACGCAAGCTAAAAATCACTTTAACTTGCATTCAAATCCCAGTCCTCCAACTGAAGCCAGGTCCTTGCATGGTGCAACCCCAGGCAGCTTGTGGAAACTTCTTACAGAGACTGGAATGCTGATTTAGGAACAGACTGGGAAATTAAAGCTTAGTGAAGCTTGTGCCCCATCCAGTGTTAGAAACGAATTCATGCCATTCCCAATCAATGTATCGGTGAGACATACACAGACAATTCAACTAGACATATATAAATGACTCTTTATTTTGTGAAGACCACTTGAAAAATAAAGATGAAAGCTTTTTCAGGCTTTGGAATATAACCATCACAAATTGTGGAATCACAAAGACTCCGTTTTATAAATGTGTTCCCTCTCCCCACCCCCATTTTTAATTAATTTTTTCATTGTGGAACGAGCCACAATAGTTTTAAGGAAAAATATGCATTTTGAGCCAACATTAGAAATAATCCAAGATTGGTTCAGTGCAGGCGCTGCTACATTACACTTTAACAAAGGCACATACTAAAATCCCCACGTTAGTACGTGGAATCCATATTTCAATTTCTCCAAACTCTGTGTTTTCAAGAGACTCGAGTTATTAAAGGTAGGTGAGAAGGTTGAATTCAGTACAGCTGTCCAGCAAGGAGCTGGAGGAATTCAAGTGACAGCGAAGGAAGTGCAATGCAGTGGAACAATCTGCAAACACAAACCTTCCTTGCTTACCTCAGTAATCAGCATGTGTGATCACTTCTGGCTCACAAGAACGCTTGTGGATATGGAAGAAAGTGACGCAAAATAAGACGGGGAAGCAATTGGCTGCCTTACCTCAGTCAGAAAAATCTATCCATAAAACTAGGATTTCAAAATTCAAGAGAGGCCCACCTACAACCAAAACAGTGAGGAAATTAAAATACCCCCTTCTTGAATGAATTGGCCTAAAAAGCACAGAAGCCCCTGCTGAATTTTAAATATATGCACAGAACTAAATAATAAACATATGCTTCTAGGTGCTTTTGAGGTTTTTTTTTCCCCTGATAGTTGAGAGTGTCCATTTTTGTATGGAAGCTGTCCGAAATACCAGTATATCGTAAGCCTATGAGAGATGTCCTCACATTAACCAAAATTTTAGGAGTCTCCTGTACTGGCATCCTCTACAAAATCTTCTATGCCTACACGAAACAAATTAAGCATTTCTGGTAGTCCCCAAAAGTGACTTGAATTCTGTCCTCTCATTATCACAAATTTAGTTAAGGGTACATCAGGCTACATTCAAAAGCTATTTTAGAACAATTGCTTTGCACATTTCAGAACAGGTTTCTGGACATTTGTGCAGTTCAACAGGTATCTGTAGTGTGTTTGATAGCAGACTTGTGTGTTATCTTCCACCATTCCATTCTCACCTTATCATTCAAAACACTTAGAATCTGATTGTAAACAATTAACTCAATCGAGAGTTTGGGTTAATTTGTCAGTAGTAGCTGTCTGTACTCAAGGAAAATTCTCAACCTGATGGGAAATTAAGTTATGAATAGTCATGTACAGTGGGGGAAACACAGTTTATGTACTTCTTAACTGTTAGAAAAGTTTTGATAAAAGATGCTGAAACCTCAACTCCTAGTAAACCCTGATTCCCAGGCTCAGGGGTAAGAAAAATATGCTCTCTCATCAGCTAGTACATGCGTTCTCAACCGTGAGATTCAATTTCACAAGCGTCTGGTAAATATTTTGCTTAAGAATCTTTGATACCGAGTTCACCTGGTAGTCAGCCGCATACATCCCCTTCTCTTGGGGAGGCTGTAAATCAGCTTTCTGACACCAACAGAAACATTTTCTTTTTCTCAAAGGTAACAAAGAATAGTAGCACAATTTAAAAGGTTAGAAATGAGGGGAAGTCCTCTGAATAAGAGTACTGAAAATAGATACAAGCCATTCTCCTGAGTACAATAAAACCCACTAAAGACCAAACCTCAGATCTGCCAATTTTTTCTATCCCTTTTGTTTGTTAATGAAACTTATGGACAACAGAAAAAGCCCTAGAAACATTAAAATATAAGGTTACTGCATTGTTCTTCCATATCACAAAATATCTTCAGGTTCTAGCGTGCGACAGATTCTGAAATTGCTCTTTTTAGAGACAATCTACAGTACACTTTGTCCAGAGATTTCCACATTTCCTTCATTCCTGAAATCTGACTTGAGCTACTACAGACTTCAGCTTCTATATAAAGAGACAAAAGCCAATTCTGGTTATCACTAGTAACTTCAGTGATCAGAGATGGAAGAAAAGGTCTAAAAAGAGATGATTATAACTACATGAAAAAAACCCAGCAAACTCTGTAGTGATGGTGCAAAACATCAGCATTTGACCAAAACAAAAAAAGCATTTAGGGTGATTACAAAACAGTCACCAAAAGGTTATACAATATATTAATCCATTTTCTCATGGATAAAGTGCATTTACCTAGCCTGAGAATAAGTACCACATTGATAAAGGGATGCTAAAGCACTTCCCCAAGAGAGATTAGAAGAAAATCAGTTATCCTGAATCCTATATCCAGTTTGTCTTAGTGATTCTTGAAGACACTTCGGGAAAGACCCTCTTTGCTGGTCCAGCTGAGGTACTCCATACCAATTTAGTACATCGGTAGTAGGGTCTGGTCAGCAAATCATATCCTGGTGCTATCTGAAAACACCTACATTGATAGAAAGAGCCACTTCTGGTTTACGGTGCTTAATATTCAGCTTTTCCTCAGAGAAAACATGGTCCTGTAAGCGCTCAGCTTGCTGACTACTGAAAAAAAGAAAGATGCTTAGTATTAGTGTTGAGCCTTAGTACCAAAAGCAGCATTACCCGGGACTGGAACCCAATTTCCACTCAGCTGCAAGCTCACACTTGCAACCTGTGCAGGGCCAGTGCAGCGAAGGAGCTAATTTTTTATCTTCAGAGGCAGGGACAAATGTTCAGTGTGTTGCAAGAGAAAAAAAACAAGGCTTGGTGTAGGAACATGGCACTTAAAGCCAGGAGTTTGAAATTGTGTGCTCTAAGAGCACCCAGCTAGCACAGTCCCAAAAAATTATCCAGGTATCAAGCTAGTCTGAAAAGCGGCAAAGAACAGTTTGCATATTTTAAAGAAAAATAAATGCAAACACTCAATACCTTTTCTTTTTTTCTAATGCAAGCTGCCTTTGTTTCTCTTTTCCAACATCATCTCTCACTGTGCTGAAGTCCTTTGTGTCATCAAGGAGAAGATTCTGTTATGAAAAATGATTTGGTAGATGAAAATTATAAACTCAAAATTATTTCCCACATGTTGCTCAGTTTACACTTTATTTTCAGAGCATTTCCTCTAACTAATTTTACAGTAATTAACTAAGTGAAAAAGATTCAAAAAGGCAAAAAAGTTTTTTCAACTTCTCTCTCTAGTTTTTGCATTTTTCAGTGAATTTACCTTACTCAGAAATTTTTCTCCATAGTCTAATGCATCAGGATGGGGCATCAGACTTTTTGCCTACTGCTTGAAAACACAGAGAGTTATATTCTTTCAGAGGTCTCCTAAATAAGCCTTATTGCTAATTCAGAGCTTGACATGCTGCTGCATAATTATTTTCTTAAATAAATCTGTACTAATTCTTTGGAAAATGTGATGGGTTTAAATTTACAATATGATTTTTAAAGGGCACTGCTCTTAGATTTTACTCAGATTTGGAAAAAAAACCCCAAACCAGTCAGTCAATAAAATGAGGGCAAGGAAGATTTGGATTATCCTGGATGGTGTTCAAGTGTGAAGCAGAAAGATGCTCTTAAGCAGCTCTCTAAGTTATTGTCCTATAGTCCCAGTACTGACACGCAAGGAGAAAAGCATAAAACTTCCACCAGGTTGGTTAAGATCAGGAGAAAATTAAGAAAAAGCACCACTAGCAACAAATTTCCTATCCACACAGCGTGTTGACCAGATTCACATGCCAGTACTTTCACAGAGATGTAGCAGGATGCAGGAAAAATCGGGAAGAAATGAAGATACTGCAAAGGACAGTGCCTGAACCTAATCCTTGTATAACGACTAAAGCCAAGTTAATTTACCTTCACCCCAATGATATCTCCATCTTTCAGGTGATAAGGTGCTGACTGTAAACTCTCCTGCTTTTTCTTCCGCTTCCTCTTTGAAATTTGCTGGGTCTGAATAAAATCAAAGCAGAAGATTCATACATGGCAGATTTTGGAAATCTGCTTAAATATGTACGCTCAAGAATTGCAGCAAAAACCAACACATACTACTTTCAAAACAACAGTTGGATTGTCATTCCAGATCTTACCCAACTAGATATTGGCAGCCACTCATATTTTTCAGCAAAGTATTTGGCTATTTCAATTTTATCTATAGGGAGAAAATAATGAGAAGCCACTCGTTGCCTCAGTGCCCAGGCTGTGCATTCTTTGGAGATATCCCACACCAAATCCGTGGAGTCATAGTAGTCCCTCTCCCCTGGTATACCCATCTGGACTCGAAGCAGCAGTTCATGGGGGCTGTCATCAGGAAGAGAAAAGAGACCATTCTTGTGAGCCATGCTTTCAGAAGCCAGAATTCCCAATTTTCACTCTCTCCTGCCCTCCCTTTATTCTTGCTTGTGGAAAATGAAAAATAAGCTCTGAAGTCTTCTCACATACTGACATCTGTAACCCTCACAGATAGTACACAAGTTAAAAGCTGCTCAATTAAGTCTCGTCTCAAATGTATTGCTGTAAGAAACGAGTATCTTAAGATCTTACCCCAAATTTTCTTCTTTTTGCAAAGGTTCTATGCAGATTTCCACTCTGGCACCCAGCTTATAGTCACTTAAAACAAAACAAAGATACATTTACATTTATATACATTTCCAGTCATATATGCCATGTTCCTGAGTAGAAAAATCATTCTTTTAGTCAATTATACCTGTGCTTATCTGGAAGCCCAAAGGAAGAGGCTATCAGAACAGAAATGAAAAATCCAGAAAAGTACAAAAATGGCATTTAAAACCACCTAAAAATAAAGCTTAGCAAAATAAGCATGGTATGATCTACTTATGCTCACACCTCACCCTTCCACAGCTCTCAAGTTTAAAAAACATGCTTGGCAAAAAAATGAAGTAACCAGAAATGAGCCTTCTGTTGAAATTTGACTGAACTGATTATTTCTCCACCAATCCATTCTACAATCCACTCTGTTGCAATGCTACTTGCATGTTGAATTGGAAACCTACTTGAGTTGCTGCTTGTTGTTCCGTAAAAGTTTGCCTGGGCGCTTACTGTCTACTGTCCATGCTCTGAGAAACGAGGGCAGTGGCACAATCTGCTCCTGGAAGCATGGTAAGGTCATCGCCTGAAAAAAAGAAACATTTCTTCAATAATTGTAGCAGCCAGACTCCTTGGAAAAAATAAAACTAATTGATTAATTCTCAATGCAATACTGAAGCAATCAGAAATAGGGAAAGGTATTTAGATTTACTCCACTCCAGCTGTTGCTTGGAACTTACAGGTAGTGGCTAGGATTGGCACACTCACTTTTCAACCTCAAAGCAAGTTAGACTTCACTCCTCCCAACATTTCTCAACTTAACTTACATTTCAAAAGTACCAAATTTCTTTTTTTAACCAAAATTTGAACAACTGGGAAGGAACGAGGCTGACAATCATTGCCCCAGTCTCTAGCCAAGTGCTGAGCAAGCTCCTTTAAGCCCTTATCAAGGCTACAATACCCTTTCCGTGCTAAGACAATTCTCCTTGTTCACAAGATGCAAACGGTCAGTTTTGCATAGCAGTAGATTGGCAGAGACTGAAACTGAAGTCATACCCAGAAGAGTAACTGTTGGTATGGATCAGAATCAAATGAGACATCCCTCCCCATGCAGTTTAAGTAGAATAACCAACTGGCTAAACAATGAAGAGCTTTATGATAGGATTGGTTTATGCCTTTTTGTGGTTTTGGGGTTGGATTTTTTGGTCGGGTTTTTATTTTTTTGCTGTTTGGTTGGTTTGGGTTTTTTAGTGTATTAAAACATATTTTTATGGTTAAAAAAAGCATAAAAAGGCACCTTAGTTTCTGATCAAAGAAACTAAGCTGTACCTTCCTGAAAGACAAACATGACCTTCTGTGCATCAAAGGAATTCTTTATCCATTAGATTCAACATACAAAAAAAAAAAAACCAACGCAGAAAACTGATACAGGAACAATGTGGAAATGGAAAGTGGCTTTTTAGGAAGTGCTTATATGTGTGTGCTTCTCATGAAGAATTTTTACATTGTGAAATAAAGATAGGGCTGCAAGCCGAAGTTCCAGATGAAGTGCAACAAGGCTTTTGCAGGTCAGGACACATGACAGGTAGAATGGCAACTGCAGGGGACATACTAAGGAAATATCTGAGCTACATGCTCCAACTGCCTCTTGGTACTTACCACTGAACATGGCATATAAGCAAATGCCATATCAGAACATACTGGAGACAAGGGAAAAGGAAATAAAAAATAGGTATTAATAGAGATCAATTAATCACAGTGTTGCTGTACATTTGCAATACAGGAGAACTTCTAACCTGCATCTTCAGCTCTTCCAAAGAAGCTTCTCCTGCTATTTCTATACTGCCAGCATAACAAAGATCCATGTCTCTGTGGGTGTATTCTGGTGAATCTTTAGATGGGGGGAAGAGGGGGGCAGAAGAAACAAACAACAACACAAGAGTCAACATGACTTTGTTTATCATCCTAAGAGACAACAGACACTTCAAGATGAGATTTCACTTAGAGAAAGGACCTGACTTCAATTATTTTTTGGAGGGCAGTTCAAGAAATATAACATACAGTTGATAAAATACATTCTGTTAGTTCCCAAAGAGGAAGAACTACAACTGACTGTATACTGTAAATTTTAAAACTAAGACCAGTTATTCACATCTGTAACTAGTATTAATTATTAGTCATAACTCGGAAATGCAGAGCATGTTGCAAGGAAAGTTAAATCTGCTTTTACCTATGCTACTGTAATCATCAGGGGAGAAAGTAAAACTCAGAAAAAGTTTATTGGCATTTTTCTTTTTTTCCTTCAAACCTTCTAAAAGGAGAGATGTCCTGCTCTGCAACACAACTCATTAGCAAAGGAAGAATATTATTTGTCCTATAGAAAGGCAAATCAGTTTGTTTCCCATTTTCCAATTCATAGCTGTCTCCATTTTCTTCTTTGTTCTCAATCCTCACTTGATATTCCTACCCTAGTTGGTTTTTGATTTGTATTTGACCTTTAGAAGAACAAAGGCAGGTTTGTTACATACTGTATGTAACGTCTTTTATGCTATGTAACACTCATCACTCCTTTCATAGCTTCTCAAAAAGCAACATAGCTTGAAGTAAATTAAATGTGATATTAGGAGTCTGGCATTTGAAGCCAATCATATATATGCTCATGCTGTTAATACTTTACAATAATGTCACTGCCTTCAGGTATGGAGAAGCCATTTTACTTACTGACAAGTAAAGAACCCCTGCTTCAAAATTTAGTGGAGGTCTTACCCTTTACCAAATATAGCTAAGGAACATCAGAATAGTACCATCCAGCATTCATAGTCTTGTGAAAAATTGCATCTGTCTCCTAAATGGCTCCTTTCACCATAAACTTGCTGAAACTTGTAGTCACTCATAGGTTTCAGGATTTTAAGGATTAGGATTAAAATTTTAGTTTTGACTCGAAGACCATAGTGCAATCAGGCCTTTCAAAAACTGATCAAGCTCACCTCCTGCAGGAGACACCTGCAAAGCATCCATCTTGCAGGTCACCCCATTCACTTGCTCTTGTGCATTCTCTCCGTGTTTTTTACAACTTGAAGACTTGAACCACCAGATGGGTATTTTCAGGAAACCCTGAAAATTGAACAGAAAGTACCAGGTACCTTAGGTGTTCCAATGCAATGAAAAATTTCACCTTCATCTCAGAAAGGACAAGACTTGTTCAAATCTGAGCTTTTGTAAAAGCAACGGTATTCATCTAGGATCACACATCAACTCCCACTTCCTACTCTTACAGGGACAAGAGTGAAAAAAATCCAGCCTCACATAGCTTAACCTCACCATCCTGGCTCTGCTGTCATGGCATCTAATGTTACAGATGCAACGGAGTGACACTGTTGTCTGAAGATTTGGACACAGATATGACCCTGCCAGAGGAAGTGGGTTTATCTAAGCTCACCAACTTCAATGCTGTTCTGCTGCTTCAGAAACTCCTGATTTTCTTACCTGCTCTGCACGGCCAGAAAGGAACACTTAAGTTGATACCTCTCTCCTTTCTTGAGCAGGAGAGACTCGCTTTTCTTTCAGATGCAGCTCTGAACTGGGATGTTCATTACACTGCACTGCTGCTGTAAGGTCTTAATTCTTCTCAGAATAAAAATGTGGGATATTAAAAATACCTGGTTTTCATTTATGAAGTTTTCTTCACCACACACTTGCTAAGATCCACACTGTCTGCCCACTGGTTTTAGTCTTTTAGCCTTCTGTGTCAGCTTACAATGCCCTATACTTCCAGGGACAGAGCAGGGTACAGACCCATCTTTTCCAATACAACCTGGATTTGCTCATTAAGACAGCAACTGTGCTTACTTCTTTCCTTTCTCTCCACAGCCATAGCTGGGTCACAGTCTGAGGAAAATGTGCCAGGGTATGATGACAGCCACTTATATAAAATTGTTCTCTATGCAGGGCAAAAATCTGAGCTTTACATAATCTATACAGAGGGTAAAGATCAGATGTTTTATGAACAATATTTGTGAAGCACTCCAAAATTTGCTGGATAAACAGGAAATCTTGTAACACTGTATCTCTGCAGAAAAGGTTTGGCATGAGAACCACAAAAGCACAAGGGGTTGATGGAAATGGAGACCGGCATAGCACAGCTGTCAAACTAGATTAGGACTGTAGCTATTCCTATAATGTATCTCCAGGAATAATCAGTGCAGGTGGCTTCCCATAACTCCCCCTACAACCATACCTGGAAGATACCTCTGGGCAATGTGCAACAGTTCAGGTTTGTCCTAGGACCCGACTTATGTTTGCTCACAAAGAATCCCTCCACCGCAGCCCCAAGGATGCCAGGCCCTTTCCTCCCCTATCCCTTGGGCTTCAGTGCAGAAGATGGCACCTCCCCTGGGTGCAGGGTTGGGGAAGAAGGGCCCATGCAAGGCTTGGCAATTAGAAATTCTTTTAGGGAGTGCTGGGAGACCTTGCACAGGGTGGCTGCGCCTCCCTTTCCCACCTGCGGGATGCCTGGATACTCTGCCCCATCTCAACCTGACATGGGGGGCTTCACCATTTGCAGGGAGGCAGGGAGGAGGGCGGGTGTGTCACTGAGGACCCTGGACATTTCTGGAACACTGTTGCCACCATCTCATCCAGGGCATACAGGCAGGGGATGAGGAGGGTGCTGGAGCCCAGGGTAAACAGAGGGACCTGGGGGTATTGCTTGACAGCCGGCTGAATATGAGCCAGCAGTGTGCCTAGGTGGCCAAGAAGAGCAATGGCATCCTGGCTTGTATCAGGATTAGTGTGGCCAGCAGGGACAGGGAAGTGATCTTGCCCCTGTACTTGGCGCTGGTGAGGCCGCACCTTGATTACTGTGTTCAGTTTTGGGCTCCTCACTACAAAAAAGACATAGAGTTACTCAAACATGTCCAGAGAAGGGCTACAAAGCTGGTCAACGGTCTGGAACACACATGCTATGAGGAGCGGCTGAGGGAACTGGGATTGTTTAGTCTGGAGAAGAGAAGGCTGAGGGGAGACCTTACCACCCTCTACAGCTACCTGAAAGGAAGCTGCAGAGAGCTGGGTTTGAGCCTCTTTAGCCTAGTAGAAACGGACAGGACAAGAGGGAATGGCCTCAGGTTGCACCAGGGAAAGTTCAGACTAGATATTAGGAAGCATTTCTTTCCAGAACAGGTTGTTAGGCATTGGAATGGGCTGCCCAGGGAGGTGGTGGAATCCCCATCCTTGGAGGTGTTCAAGAGTAGGGTCGATTTAGAGCTTAAGGATATGCTGTAGGTGGGAACTGTGCTAGGAGAACGGTTGGACTAGATGATCTCCAGGGTCCTTTCCAACCTTGATGATTCTGTGATTCTGTAAACAAAGGGAGGTGGAGAGCAGTCCCTGAGCCCAAGGGGCAGCAGAATGGCACAGGGGAGTGAACCCCAGGAAATAGGCCCTTAGCCCCTGCAACCCTCCTCCTTCTCCCACATCTTTCAGGCCACAGGCCCTCCAGCTCCCAAAACAGCCATATTTAACCACATGCATCACTATCACAGTGGCCTCCTGATGTTGCAAGTTACCTCACCATATTCTGTTCCGGGCCCTATAAATACAGAGACCCCTGCAGTTGGCCCACAATTTGCTGAGCTTTGAGGCCCTCTCGTGCCAAGAGGTCACATAGCAGCAAGGTGGGTGGCTGCCCACCTTTGATTCAGAGATAAGAAAGATGGCTGCAGGAACCAGAGGAAGAGGAGGCAGTGTCAGGAGGCACCATCAGCCACATGGCAGCAATGGCCAGTGCTCATGAGGTTGGTGGTGTGGAACACACGGAGGTGGAGCCACCCACAGATCAAGAAGAGCTGATGAAAGTGTATCCACCTCCAGTCTGGCTCCCCTGGCACCAATGAACCACGCCAGGGCTCCTTTCCCTCCATGACACCACACCACCAGCAGCACAGAAGCGCTCAGCCAGCACCCCACCATCAGCCCAGCCTCCACACCCAGCCATCCTACGGGCTCACCCATTCCACCTCCCAGCAATCAGCAATTATTTTGTCGATTGCTGCGAGGAGCCCTTGTCTCCCATTCCACTCCCCCCTCCCCTCCTGAAGGGGTGCCATCTCCTCTGCTCTGAGCCCCAAGAAAAGGGGACCAGGCAACCTGGCTTCTGCCCAGCTGCTGTGCCAAGGTGACAGGAGCTGTCCCTCAGGGAGCCAATGAGGTCCCTGGGGCCTGGATGTGGGGTTTCTTCACTCTGAGGACAAGGGTGGTTGAACATGAAGCCAGACCCTCTGTAGCAGTGCACCAAGAACAGCAACAGGTCAGACAAAGAAGTTTGAGACACAGCTGTTCCCCTGGGGAAGCAGAAGACCACAGGTCTGCTGGAAGAAGTGCTGGACTTCAGCATTAAGGTCCCTTCCAGCTGCTTCATTGGGAGTTCAAGATTGTTTATTGCCTAATTTTTAAAATCCCAACAAAACAAGAATAGTAAAGATTATTTCCTCCTCTCTTATCTGGTACTCTGGTGACTGCACCTGGACTCTTCTGTCCCCTCCTGGTCTCCCCTGTCCAGGAAAGAAGACACTGATGGGTGGGGGGTGAGCCCAGCCCAGGGCCCTGGAGATGGTGAGGGGCCAGGGCATACAGCACATGAGGGCAGGCTGAGGAACTGCCTCTGGTCACCTGGCAGAGAGACCCTGGGGCAAGTTGCCCAGAAAAGTTGTGGATGCCCCATTGCTGCAAGAGGTCAAGGTCAGGTTGGACAGGGCTCTGAGCAACCCGGTCAAGTGAAAGATCAGAACAAGGTGATCTTTAATGGTCCCTTTCAACCCAAACCATCTTTAGATACTGCTTGAAGTTCTGTTAGCAAAGAATGCTTCAACGTGTATAACCATCACTGGCAACAGGGTCTCCCAGTAGGGCCTTCCATTTTCAAGGCCATCCTCAGTGAAATCTGGACTGAAGGCAAACACTCAAGTTCCTTTATTTTTATCATTCTGTGGAGAAGTAATAGCATACGAGTTGTGCCTTTGCAATAACCCTGTAGGCCAGAAATACTGATTTCCTCCAGATCTGTTAGCCTTAATACACTTCTAGGCAAAGAAGCTGCAATGGGCAAGCCTTTTACTATAGAAGTTGAAAGAAGAATAAATATAGATGGACTAAGAATATGATAAATGTTGATTTAAATCAAAAAAAGCTGTAAAACTACAAAATACATTATCCATTATGGGTGACCAGAATTTTACAACTGAAACATTTTTAAAGTAAGCAAGAGAAAAAAAAAAATTACTATCATATTCAAGTCTCCAGACACTGTCAACTGACCAAAGAACACAACCTCTCTCATTTTACCTTTGGTGGAAGCTTTCCTTCAGCTATAACCAAAGTATCTCCTCTGCAAACATTAAGTTCCTTCAGAGTGGCATTCTGTGGGGAGAGAAAGAACAGCACACTTGTAAGTCCGTACATTCTTGTGCTTTGTTTCCTAAAGTATATGTTGGTGGTTTTTTAAGCCATGCTTGACAAAGGTCCAAGGAGTTTCACTTTCCCACCAAAGAGCACAGAAATATCCATTTAACACCCACTGCTTGGAGACAGCTTTGCGGCAGCACGCAAGTATTGCACCTACAGGAGCCTGCTCTGCAGGAGCCCTTCCAGAGCATCCTGCTGAGCTGTGGATTATGTTTGCACCTCTGCAGCTGACCAACTGACCCCTCATGCTTCTTTGAAGATGTATCTTTGAGGTATTCTAAGCCTAGACTTTAGAAAAATGTATGTGCATATAGCTTAATCCTAGTCTCTGAAAGTAAGAGGCAGGTACAGAGCATTTACATTTAACCACAGGTACCCACCCCAGCACTGTCTTCATAAGGCCCTGTGAAAATAAAACAGTGTGTGTACTAACGTAGCACACAAAACCCCAGTGGATTTGCTGTAACGCAGCTCTCTTCAGGCAAAGTCTCTACAGAAAAACGGAGTAAACTACCGCATGATTCAAGTCAAAAATAGGATCCTCTTACTTCTTGACTTAATGCTTCCCCTGCTTCATAGCACCAGTCAATCCTTCTCAAATGCCAGTTATCACCTATGAAAAACGGAAACATACACATGGCAAACTAAGTAACCAGCAGTGCTGTTTCAAAAAAAAAAAACCATTACAAAACTCTTAATTAGTGTTAGTTTTTGTTTGTTTGTTTTTTAAACACAACTCTGAAAAACTGAATGAAATATTACCTTCATGTCCTTCCCCACACCCTAGAAACAATTTTGCTGGTCTTCTCTTATTTGCATAAATGTCTCTTTCTCACCTACCTGATTAATTTCCCTGGTTTAAGAGGAAAGCAAAGGAATTCCCATGACACTTTACCATTTGAATCAGTGACAGGCTCATTAAAATGAAAACTATACTATAAGGAAAAAATCCAACTTCCCCTCTCCAGCTATCTACCAGACTTCACACGGGGGGGGGGAAGATGATGTAGTCCAGAAACTGCAAGACTTTAGATTTAGCACATATATGAAGTGCATCAGGTACAGAAGTAACAAATACAACGGAACTTCTTAATTTGACCAAAACAACTATGAAAATGCACTTTATTCTTTGCATGGCCAAAACGTGATTTTTGTAACTAAAAAAACCCAAGCCCAGAAGGAATCTCATCAATAAATTCTGTGGGGAAAAAATTCCCACCTTGCAGTCTTTTTAAAGAATAAGAACATCAAAATCCACTGAAGTCTGACATTTCTTTGAATAAGAGCAGTCAGACTACGAATGTCTACACAAGGCCAAATTTAGTTGTTCAAAAATGGCAGTACAGAATAAAGCAATAAAATCAGGAACATTGTTTCTTGACAATAAACCTACACTCTAGGGAAATTAAAAAGGTTAAGTTTCTTGCAAGACGTTATTAACTACTTCAACTCATACATACATGAATATAAGGGCACAAACATTTAATATTCATTTGGGCTACTCAACGTATTTTCTGACAGATTCCCACATAATGGCCAAACCATGATCTCATTCTGAATAACTTGTTTTTGCAAAGTGAACAAAAATTATATTTTACAGGTAATCTCATGCAGTGCTTCCCACTACTTGTCAAAGCAGCCAAACCTGAAGACAAGTGAACAGTCTATGAACTGTGGATTTTGAAAGATTTTGATTAAACAGAAAGCTTGAAAATTGATTTTCAAGAGCAACTGCACGGCCCACATTTATCTGAACAAGACTGCACATTTATAATTCCCCTCCCCATATTACAATGACACATAGATCATTGTGACAAACAGACAACTTGTAAGTTTTTGGGTAGCAACAGCTGTCTCAGAAATCTGGAAATCTTTTAAAAAAATAACAATACAACTAACCTGATAATCCAGATTTTTCCAGCATTAAATTTAGACACTGAAAGAAAGAAATATGGTTAGACTTATTTCAATGCATACATTGGGAAATAAAAAGTTATCAGCAAATCTACACTAGAAGTTTTTAACATAAAAACTGAGTGAATAATTCCTGGTCACTTCCTAAAGACAATACAATTATACAGACATGGTGTATTTGAGCTATATATGAAACTCTTCAAGTATGAGATTGTTTTCAGGGAACTACATCAGGTGAGTTAGCTTTTACAAACTGTGACAAAAAAAAAAATCTGTGCTGTCAGTTTGTTGCTTTACTTGAAAAAGTTTCATCCCACAGATTGAAGATGCACCTTTTAGAAATCAAACATACAAACTCAATACTTTCCAGCCACTACTTGTCAACATTGGCACTCTGCACCAGAAGCCCAGCTTGGCAGTACTGCAAACTGCTCTGCTCTGTGTACAGCTCTTCCTAACTCCTCTTGCTCCAACTCTGTGCATTCAGAGTTTGAAGAACTAAAAGAGAACTGTAGCAGGCTCTGCCATGATTGTGTATGATGCTGAGGACTGCTGTGTATAAAAGGAGTGGCTAGCCATGCACAAAGCAGTTGGGCTATGTTCATTCTTGGGAAAAAGCAAGGATGTCTCTTTACTACTTGGTGAAAGATCAAGACATTCTTCCCCGATGGCCTTTGGGAGTTGAAACACTTCCTTGGCCTCAGTGACTCGAAGTGACCCACAGGCATAAGGCAAAGCTCTCCAGGAGCAGCAGACCTGACCCAGGCATGACAAAAGCTTTTAAAAGCAGCTAGACTTACCTCTTTGACTGAGGCAGTCTCTTCCACGACTATCTCCATCTCAGGGTTTCCATTCTGGTCACTCCCAACAATAAAATATAAGAAGAGCTAAAAAAAACAAGTATAAGCTATTAGAATGCATATTTAAGTATGGAAATACTGTGAAATAACATCCCCTAATGCACATATATACCAGCTATTGCAAGCTTGCCATCAGTCAGACAGCACTGAAACTACTTTAGGCTAAAGCAAACAATCTAAGCAAGGTAAATAGAGGAACACATGCAATTGAGTTATGGCCATCAGTACAGCTTCATTAACCATCTGTACATGTCTGCTGCTAATGAGAGATATAACCTGCTAGCACTCTGATCTTTAAAAATATACAAGTATTTCTTCTCTTCCATTTTTACAACTTACAGGTATCAAAAGCAATATCCCCCTTTTCTTTCTTTATGCTTTTTTGCAAAAGAATATGCACATCAGAGCACAGAAGTTGGAGAACTACAAACAGACAAATGATAAATGATTTACTCTTAGTCATATGAGCTATATTAACTGGTCATGTATATGCTCTTGGCCTTCTGCAACCAAGATAAATGATGTGACCCTTCATGCTGATATGCATAACTATCAGTGTCACCAAGCATCTTTTTCTGTGCCATTTAGAACCATTACAAGAGTAAAAAGAGGACTACATGAAATACTGGGAAATGCAAACATACAAAACATAAGAGCAGCATGAGATTCTCTTCAGTCACAGCGCTACTATACCTGAGTGGAAGTTGGAGCTTTCCCATGACACAGCCCTAGCAAGCTTCCCATTTTCAGTTCTGCTTCCTTGACAGTATAATCCTCAGGCACTTCAGGGAGGACAAAAACATGGAGAACATCATAAGCTTCTGCTTTCTGAAAATATCCCTTGTATTACGCTGCTCTTTAGAATAAGATTAAAATGTTCAGTGACACTTAGAGAACTTCACTTCCAGTGTTGACATCAGATCTGTAAGCCTCCTATGACAAGAGAAAAGCAACATTTGTATAAAAGCTCCTCCCCACCACCCCTGTCTATTATTTGATCACTGTGAATTCCCTTTCCTCCCCAACCATACAGCCGGGATTTCCCTCACTGAAACTTGTCTGCTGTCTCTGATCTTTTCCATGTGCTCCTCTGAGAAGAATCTGGCTCTCCCTTCTCTACAGGTCCATGTTAAGGAGTTAAAGGTAGCAATTACCAACCCTCTCCCTCAAGCCTCTTCCTCTTCAGGCTGGATGAACCCAGCTTTCCCTCCTCTCTCATATATGTTCCAGTTCCCAAACCATCCTTCCTGAGTGCTCTCCTTTGGACTGGCTCTAGTTTGTAAGGGCTCCTTTCTCATGCTGAGGAGGCCCCACAATGGACACAATACTCCAGATGTTGTCTGACAAGTGCTGAACAAAGGGGAATTAATCTCTCTTTGGCTTCCTGGCTGTGTTTCACTAAGGCAATATATTAGCAAAATAGCAGAGACACAGAAAATGTTTCCCAGCAAGCACAAAGCTGATCCCCACTCAGTTTCTCACCACTGCCCCAACAACAGCAAAAGCAAAGCTGGGGGTCCTTTTCTGGTGAACACTGCCCATCAAGAGCACAGTTATATAGTGACAGGTGGTATACTACATGCTTATCTAAATTGAAGAGCAGGCTATGGCATGAACACGATCCTCCACTCTTATGGAAGCAGAAATTCTCATGTTATTCCATGTGCTTCATAACACCACAGACACAAGCTGCTTTCTCAAGAGTAAACAGAAACCTAACAGTGCTTCCTCCATCACCACAGCGCTCAAGTTTGCTGCTCAAGCTGTTCTTAAATCCAGCCTTGCGCATCAGCACCCTAACAAATACATTTAGTCCATTTTGTTTCAGGAAATAGAAGTTAGAAAGACATGGAACAATGACTCTCCTTCCTGGAACATCTATAAAGTTGCTCTGTAAATGTATTAAATATGATTCAAAACAGATCATTTAGAGACTTTTCTATTTATAAAATAAGTATGGGAAACAACTTTCTGTTAATTCCCAAAGCCTCGAAGCATATGGCCAGTGGTCAAAACACTGCAGGTATGCTAATCATTTTTACTCATCAGTGTTGCAAGTAATAAACCCAAGATGAACATTTAACTAGCTTTGTATCTGTACTGTTAATAAACAGTAAAACTGGAAAATAAACCCCACAGAACTGCTTCAGTTAAGCCTGTAAATTACTGGAGCTGTGTGTGTGTACTTCTCCCAGGAAAGGATAAAGGGAAACTTAAAGTTTGAACTTCTAAAAGAAACATGATTAAATAAATAAATTTACCTGGAGAAAGAAGTTTCCCATTTCCGCCAATGGGTCTAAGACAGCTATTATTTGCTGTAACAAAAAGGGCAGGAAATACAGATAGATATATTATGTAATTCAAATAAGAAGAAATCTAGCTCAGAAGCTTAGACAGGTAACATTTAAGATTAATGACAACAACAGGTTTATCTTAGATGCCTCTCTCTGGAGGTATTACATCAAAAGTACAGTTGGAGAGATATTTCTAGACTTCATGAACAGTCTTAAGTTTTTATCCTTTCAGTGAAAGATTACTTTCTCTTTGAAGCCAGCTGTCAGCCACAATCAGTAAAACACCACAGAACTGACCAAGTGCTTCCAAAAGTAAAGGTATCACAAAAGCTTTAAAGAAAGAAAATTGGAGTGTCTTAAAATGAGTAAGGTAAAAAAAAAAATAATCTTCTTCAATTCTTAGTGTAACACTTAGTAAGATGACATGATTAATTCCTACTCGAACAGCCTCTTGAAAATAAGAGCTTCATAAAATGTATTTTAATCAAGACTTACACTGATTTATTTGTTCTAAGCTAGGAAAAAATAATAATTTTATTCAAAATTAATTAATTTTAAGTCTTTTGCACCCTCTTTCTTCCCCCCCAAACTACTAACAGCAGTGGATCTGCTGTTTTGAATACACTGATGCAAAAAGGAGGAAGCTAGGCAGTAAATTCTAACATTATCAGATCCCAAAGTAAAGCACCTCAAGACTTACCTAGTTCCTCCTCTAGCTGAAGCTCCTGTATTGCTTTCATTTTGATATCTGACATCACCTAAACGAAAGCAATATTAATACCTCTAATACAGAATTCCAGTAACACACCTGCTGCTCAAATGCCAGTCCACAAAAGGTAGCCTTCCCTTGAAAGGCATGCTAGTTATATTCTTATTCCTGTTAACACTACATGCAGCCGAGAAAAGACTTCTTTATCATCATACTAAATATATATGATAAATTTACTGATATTGCAACGCATCTGTGGAAATTTTCCTTAAAAACAGTATTCCAAAGAAAATAAAAGTGGTGGTTAATATTTTGATTTATCAGAAGACTGATATTTCACAAAGTAATTTTGTGAGCAAAACAAACTAGTATTTCATATTTTCTGTAACAGGACATAATTTTAAAGGCAGAAAACATACCAGAGAATCCCACCCCTTAGGGAAAACCCACATCTTCTCCTATCCTATGTTGAAAGCAAGAAATAATATTTTCCTCCTCATTTAGCTTTTCTTTACTGATATAGCCTCACCAAACATACATTTACAGGATGGTCCAAAAAGAAAACTGTTTCACACTAAAACACACTAATGTAGATGGTACTGGTTTACATTACCTGCATTACAGTCTTACTACACAGCAAAGTATCCCAGTAATGGTAACACACACTATTTTCATCACAGAAAAACTTCAGCTCTAAGGCTGAATCCACTCCTTATTAACCAGCCTGAGTGCACTGGACAAGCTTTTCAGGGAAACTGCCTGTGTTATATCCCTGAACAATTAGTTTCCTTACTGTTTCAATAGTGGCAGTAATTTTAACGTGTTTCTCCTCCTCTTCTGTTCTGCAGTAGTTTTTAACTTGGAGCCAGCTGATGTCATATGTAAAAGCAGTCAGATTACCACTTGACACATTCACAAAGCTGTAAAAATGAGGAGTGCAAAGATAGTCAAGGTCAGGAAAACTAGACATTTTCTGGGCTAAATCGCTACATACCAAAGCCCTCAAATAAATCAGTAATGCCCAGGTCATTAATAGTGATAGCATGTTACAGAGTTGGAGGCCTCATGCAGCATCCAGACATCTCTGGGCAGGTTACTGAATAAACCAGTAAAAACTAGGTTTTGCTAACTGGCTTTCAATGGGACTTAAGCTTCTGAAAGCACTTCAGAGTCTAAGTAACTTTCTGAGGCTGGATTTAAGGTTTCTGGGAAAAATATTGTAAAAGCATCCCTAGTCAACAAAAATTTTAGATTTCCTCTGTCTCTCTGCTACTGTATATAAACACAGCAACAATTCTTGGTGAAGAGCCCTCTCACTGCTTGATTTTACCTCAATTTTTCAGTACTGTTTCAACTAGGAAGTCAGAGTTTATGTAACAAACACATACATGTGTCTGAAAATGGGAACCTATCCTCAAGAGATATAAACTGGGAAATGAAATGAAACCAGAAATTTGCCCCTGGG
Organism: Athene cunicularia; assembly: GCF_003259725.1. Taxonomy (NCBI): domain Eukaryota; kingdom Metazoa; phylum Chordata; class Aves; order Strigiformes; family Strigidae; genus Athene; species Athene cunicularia. The sequence continues at coordinate 10,791,683 of NW_020799107.1, read as the reverse complement.
GGCAAATCTTCTTTTCAGAAGAACTTCAGATTCAAGTGGGAGATTTAGCAGAGCTGCATACTCTTCTGATACTGTTCTGTTCTCTCATCCCACTGAGTCCCTAAGAGAATCACACAACTCAAACCTCAGAAATTCAGGTTATGCCAAAGATTTGCCAGAACAATGGGCACAAGTTGTTCTTGCTAGGTTTTCCATTTTTAAGTGTAAGTCAAAGGATGTGACTGCATCTGCACTTCAAGAGCAAAGAAATATCTAATAGTTGATACGTACCTGATCTCCAAAACTTAAGATTACGTTATCTTGAATTAAAAAGCTCAAAGTGACAATTAAAAGAATATATACAGCTAGCATAATTTTATCTAACCAGATTTTGCCAAAATTGCTTTCCTGTCTAATTATTCTTGTAATCAAAATGGTTACCTCTGGTCATGGCTGTCTAAGATTAGTACTGAGCATCCATCCGTCAGGCCAACACTTTTGACTGTTTCCTTCATATCTTCTTCAAGAAAAACTTCCCAGTTCTTGGCTTCTTTATCTGGTCCTGAGCCATTCTTGAGAATGATTCCTCCTAATGGTGCTAAGGCTTTGCGCAAATCACCCAGTTTTGTGCTGCATGAAAAGACGTGCTGCGATTCTGTGAAATGCTGACCCCTCCCTCCTTCGTTATACTCTGCCAAACGAAGAACATTTACAACCACGGGTGCGTGATCAGGGCCTGTCATCACCTTTGTACCACCAACCTGAAGTAAGGAATGCAAGATTTACGCAGTGGCGATCAATAAAACACAGAAAAGACTGGACAGCAATAAATGACAACAATAAAATTATTGAGACAAAAAGATGGACCCTCTCTCCTCATTAGAAGCAAACCACCTTTGACAAAATGCCGACTGAATAAACTAATAGAGTAACTCAAAGATGTTGTTAAGAGAAAGCATAATGCTAAGGTCTGTTCCAAATCTGCATGTATAGTAAACATACTGGTAACAGCACTAGGAAAACCACTGGACCCTTGGTCTCCATCAAATTAAGACCAGAAGAATTTAGTCCCCCAGGACATTAAAGAATGATCCAAATGTGTGATTGAGTCAGATCTAAAGAGCTGGATTTTAAAATCTGGCCTTTCTAATATTCAACCTAGGCAAAGAATATAGTTCCTTGCCAAAGACAAACTTATCGTGCAGGAAGCTGGAGTAGCAAAGACCATACCAAAAAGTACAACCAAGACAAGAACGACACTGTTACTAGATGTCTTCTTTTGGTTTTGAGTTGCATTTAGTTTTCTTTTTTTGATAAATCACAGAAAATGCATACTTTTACAAAAAAGTCTTTTAAATAGTATTTTATTCCATTACAGAGATGGAATAAAATGTTGTGTTACATAACCACCGAGGCAAGCACTTGTAAGTTAAGCAGAAGCCTTAATATTAAAAGGAAGATGCAACACTAGAAAAGGAGCACACTATTTCAAGGAGACCATACACAGTAGTAGTCACTGACAGGTCTAATTTTATATGTGAAACAATTCACTACAGAGCATATTTTTTGTTATTGCATCACTATCAACTGACCTCCTTCCAAGAGGCACCAGATGTTTTCAAAATAAACTCCAATGTAACTGGCACTGGATATCTAGAGGCATCTATCAATCTGACCATTCTGCATAGTTTAATTTATTTATCATTTTATCAAGCAGCACACTGTACAACACTCAAGATACACTGACAAGCTGTAAAAACACAGTATCCTAGACGAGGCTGAAGAGGTGTCCCCAAAGCCAATGTTGGTACATCAGCCGCACACCTTCAGAACAGACTGACATTTCCAAAAATCCATCTGGAGAATGTGTCTTATTCCTTCAGAACTAACAAGGAGAGAGGGCATTTGGTTTTTTTACCTCTTTCCCATTCCACACAAAGACATCTGCTCCATCAGCCAGCCCAATGCCATCCAGTGTCAGCTCATCTCCTAAAAAGGAGCAAATAATCAAGTTCTTGGCCCCCACAAAACAGACAAGCAGGGTCAGCTGGTAAATTCAAACATGCTGGCGTGTTCTACTCTGGCTCAAATGTATCATTACCAAAGGCGCTGTGTAGTCAGCATTTATGGTGAGTAAGTTAGGGTTCACTCATGTAGCAAGAGCAACACAAGTGATAACACACCCCTACAGCACTCTCACCAAGTAAAGACAGCCAAAGCATGAAGGTTTCAATTCAATTTCCCTTGCAAACCAAGGCCCAAGTTAGCACCTGGCAAAGCTGCTTGGTCAGGATTATCTAAAGGGTATTCAACAATGAATCAACAGATTTAAAACAAAAAGATTTGATTTAATAAACGAGTTACATACTGTACATTCCGAGCCCATTCTTAGAAATTCTAATGCTCATGCTGTAGTTTTTTTTTCACCTTCCTACTGTCAGATTCAGATTTTTTGAAAGTCATTATAATTTAAAGAACTGTATTAGCATGTGGAGGAATATTTACAGCAGCTATGAGTGCTTCTGTATTTTAATATCAACATCATGGAAAGTTGGGTTATGTGGTTGTAGTACCCTAATTTTTTGAAACAGACCACAAAGACTCTAAAATTTTAGAATGGCTGAATTGGCTTTTGAAGACTGAACAGTTAGAACTGCATAACAATGCAAAGCTGGAGACACAACTCATGTTTTAAAATACTAATGTACTCTTAATAGTAACATATTCTTCACGCAAGCATTTTCCTTTACAGAATTCCTACTTCAGCTTAAGTCTAATTGACATTCTTCTTTGATGTCACCCTGGCTCCTCTCTTCTATCCTCTGCTCCACCTACTAGGTAAACACTATGAAAACAAACATCCATAAGCAAATCAAGGTCCAAATACAAACTGATATATTTTTGTCAGCAAATGTGTTTAACTTGCATCAGATCTGCAGATTTACTCCACCACAAAAATTACATATAAAGGTCTCAAAAACCTTCATTTCACTAATAAGAACATCCTAAATAATGTAACAGCAGTGAACTTGCATGTAAGTTTGAGTCTGAAGAGTGTTCATTAATACATGTCTCCAAGATGTCTGACATATAAAATCCTCAATATCTGCAGTAACTGCAACAGATAAATAACTCTGAAACCTTCTATGTAGTAGTCTTACCATCAAGTATCTGGTAAAGATGCAGTCCTGCTGGTAAAGGTTTGGCAATACTGAGAATCATGTCTCCTTCCCAAGATTCCAACATCTAATTGGGAAGAATAAAAAAAAAATTATATGAAACACCAACAAGCAATAACTCACATCACTCAGAATTGTAACTTTGCTGAAAGCTGTTACAGACTGGCTACCAAACTCACTTTGACACTAAACAAGTCACAGCTATTTGCTTCGACAAGCCTAGTAACACAGAAAACAGTCAATCATTTAGGATTTGGCCTTTCAGACTAGTCACCAGATAGACGAAAATAAAGTTTCAACTGGACACTAACCAAAGATTGTGAGGTACAGGGAAAGCAATAGTGTTTCCTGACATGAAGTTAGCTTTGATTTAGATATCTATGAAGAAGCTTTTTACAAATTGACATATTCATTTAACGCAACAGAAAATAAATGCAAAAGATACCACATTCAATAGTTAAGCTGAATGTTTAACTAATTTTTTTTTTTCTTAAACTACTCTGATTATTTCCTTTTAAGGCCAGCTAACTCCTTAAAAAGTCAAAGACATATCTGTCACAAACTGAAATCTTAAGAATAAGCCTGGAGTTCTGCCAAGCATCAATCCATGCCCATGTACATGCTGCCCAAATACAAATAATTAATTTATGAGAGCTTTAAAATCTACATGGTTAAAGTTTCATCGATTTCAAGGCTTCTTTTTGAGAACAGACCTCAAACCAATGTCTCCTTATGTGTAAGCCCATATAGTTTTTAGCTCCCTAAAACTACATTTACTGTTGAAAATTTCTCATTGGGATAAAAATTGTGGCATAAATACATTTGCAAACGTTGTTGTGGCTCAAGTAAAAATGAAGCATTTGAGCTCATTTAATATAGCAAATACCTGGAACACTGATTGTCGAAGGTCTCCTAGTGTTTTTCTTCTATCAATAGTCAAGTCCACAACACTCTCTTTCCACGTAAGCGAAGGATGCAAAGCCCCATTGTGAAATTTATAACATGAGCTCAAATGGAGATGTAAATCAATGCCATTGTTTGCTGAGTCACATTCCGCTCTTTGGAAGAATAACACAATAATAAACCGGTAAATTTAACACCTACAAATGGCCAGCTTAACTCAGAGATGCTTCTGTGCAGTTGTCCTGGAACTGACACCCTCATGGCTAAATTCACTGTCACATTCCCCCTCCATCAAGCGGTATGCTAAGAAGTGTTCCAAGATGACAGTGATTTACATGTTGTACAATACAGTGCTACCATAGCCATCCTCCACATAAGTAATAGTATGTTCTGTGTGTTTCTACACCTTGCTTCTACCTTGCTAAACAGATCGACAAACGTCATCTTTAGGGATGCAGATTGTAGGTTTTTTCAGGCTGTGTTCCAGATCAGTACCCTGTTGAAATGCAGGGACAGAAAAACTGCAGGGAAACTTGTATCTGGACAGACACAGGCATGCTTCTCCTTTATACCTGTATCCAGTTCTATTAGCTAAATGTAGCAGCAAATACCCCATTTAAAAATTAACAGAATGAAATTTGCACAGTACAGAGATACCACACAAGACTTGTGTCTCTTTTGTGTGTCTATATTTTGGTAGCTTAACTGTGATTCAGGTGTATCAGCAGTTCTGCGTGTTCCTCAACAGAAGGAAAAGTTTCAACCAACCTGCATAAGACTAGCTCGCTCTTGTACTTTTCTGGCAAAGGATACCATTTATCTGTTATTTCACAGTAAAGCAAGTCATTCTCCCTTCTCCCAGTGGAGAAATCCTTCTATAAACATAATTGAGATAATGTATTCCATTCTTCCAGAATTGCACCAGTTTTCACAAAAAACTTGTACAATTTTAAACTGTAAGTCTCCCTTGAAATTCTGTAGAATGCCTAGTTACACCACTAACAGGCAAGCAGGGAACCAGTAGAAGGCAGAATCTGGATATACAAGTTGTATTCCTCAATTAACCTCTACAACATTGAATCATTTCAGCATCTGACTCTACTCAAGGAGTTTCTTTCATTTTAAATCACTTTGGAGATCTGCAGATTAAGAATGCTGTTTAAGAGATTGGTACAGTTACATTAATATACCTCTTTTTTTGCAGCTCAGTATTAGCAGCATTCATTTCATTCAGAAGGTGTTCAGGAATTTGGTACCTTGGATTTCCTCGCGCTGCAACAAATAATATAGGCTAGTTTGGCCTCAGCTGCTTAAAATGTGTTTTGGCAAACAAGAAAAGTGATCAAGATGAGACATTACAGTATGGCAGTCATTGAAAATTCAGAGCAATAACGTTGCATCCTTTCGTAATAGAGAAAATTTAACTGCAAGACGATATAAAGAACAAACAACTGTTTTTACTTCTTCCCATCAATCTTTCCCCAAGGGAAACTGATACATGAATGCCATTAGCAACAACTTGTATTTGCTTCAGTAGGAGATGTTCTCTTAGTATTTGTGAGGCATACTAGAAAAAACTTAACATCAGCTATAGCAAATTAACTGGTCACTAGCTCCTTAGAGGTAACGTCTGTGTATCTTCAGTGAACCCTTTTCTCAAATGATCGCTAGGAGGAAAACCGTATCTTCAGTTCTCGGAAAAGACAGAAATGCCCAACAGCCTTTGCCCTACAGAAAACAAACTGCCAATGAAGGAATCCCCCAGAATATCAAGATGAAATTTGTGTACCTTCAGGTGGTCTTTTTAACTGAGATTTTCGATAAAAGAGCATGTAGGCACTCTCTTTACCCTGAAACTGGTTTTGAACATCCTTTTCCTTGATTGGCTGGACTTTTGAATCATTCAGATCAAACCAATGGCTACCAGCAGAACTGTCCCTTAGCCTTGTTGGGTTTTTTTCTGAATTCCACTGGACATCATTCTTCTGAGAAGGGCTTTGGAGATCTTGTCCTTGAAAAGCTGACTTAAATGGGAGCTTCTGTTTTTCCTTCAGACCAACCTTATTTTCATCAGGACTGAACTGAAATATATGAGGATGATTCTGCAAATACTGAAAGGAAAGCAAGGACAAGATGAAGTAGATAACCAGTTTTAAACACTGCAGACCTCATTAGTACTTCACCCTATTCATTCTCAAATTGATAACAAACCCCATCCCTTTGAACTTGGCTTTATGATGCTTCCTCACATATGTCCTTGGTTTAGACAGAAAAATATAATTTTCCTACCACCACTTATCTGCCTGATCTTTTATATAAGAAATGAAGCCAGCAATAGCATATAACTTCAAACTACTGTGCAAGAAATTGCAAAAGAATTGTTTTCAACATACATGCATCACTAAGAATTAAATCAGACCAACTTCTGAATTTCAAGGATTGCTTGAGACACTGGAGTCCTTTTAAAACACTTCTCACAAGTGCATACTCTCTATCCCTGGAAAGGTAACATAGGGAGAGAAAATCTATAGGCAATCAAAAAGCTTCTGCTTTATCAGACACACAGGATACCACCCCAACTAGGTTAGCCCTCCAACATTGGCACTTTCTGCTCTCTAGTCTCTGCAGAAGCTCCCTTCTGTATTTACCAGACAGGGATCTCGAGCTCAGCTCTGGGCTGCTGAGTTGTACCTCACTCAAATTAACACTGCCCACTGTGGCATCTGAAGAACTGGAAAGGTTCCATTTTGTCCATCATATCCATTCTGTCCTCTACTTTCATTTTAGCAATATGCAGATACTTCAAACAAGCTTGGTGTCCAAATTATGACTTTTGAGGGATGGGGCAGGGGGGTGTGGACACCTACCAAACTCCCATTGCCGCCAACAAAACTTAATCACCCAACCCCCTCAAAAAAACCCCAAACAAAATCGCCACAAAAAGGCAAACAAAACCAAAGCCCCCAAAATCTGAATTTCCATTTTAATCATAATCAAAACCTCATTTGATACTTCAAAAAGTGTAAAAAATTCAGCTATTTCAAGAAGGCAAGTCCTGCACTGATCAATGTGCTTTTGGTGTAGATCCAGCACCTGTGTAAAGTCAGCTCTGGTTTAGTCAGCACTCAAATTTTGAAATGGTTAATATACTGGGTTGCTCACAGTTTGTTTCCATCAATTCTCCACCAAAGTCAGAAAAGCAACTACCTCTGTGCAAGACTGACATTCGGATTTATTAACTACTTTTAAATAATTATTGTGAAAACTGCATTGTTGGTTCTATGCAAAAAAACATTCAAACATGAATTTTTAATGTAGCTAACACAAACACTGAAGTATTTTCCTTAAAGCATTAGAAAATACAGTAACCAGCTCAAAAAACAACATGTTACTGGAAGTGTTAATTTTATGAACATGTCCTAATCCACCAAAAAGTGGCACACATTTTCAAAACCTCATTTTTGTTACAACTGTGAAGAGGTACTGTATTTCTTCTTTAATACTCATCAGTGCTTTTATGTTCAAGCGGTAGTAGTGTTGTTGCAGCTTCAGTAGGTAAGGTTAATTCTTTTATAGGCCAGCCATATAGATAAGAAAAAAGATCTAAGTTTTCAGTAAGACAATCCCTTGAGTGATCCCCAGACAATCCCTTGATATTGTCCGTGATCCCCAGCCTACTAATTATATCTTACAAACCGTTCTTACACATGCTTTATCTTGCTAGTCCAAGGGCCAGTATTTTCAATTACCATCCTCCTGACTGTTCAATAGGAATATAAATGTAAAATCATCTTAAAAGAACAAAATTAACATACATGCATATTACCTTTCGTAATGCTCCATATTCTTTTCGGTACTTCTTATTCCAGGACACCCCTTTTTTCTCCAATAATTTCTGCCCTAACTGATCCACAGGAATTTGTTTAGCTTCTTCCTAAAGAGAAATTAAAAACTAGGATAATGAAGGCTACAAGTCAAGGGATCAACACAAAGAAGCCAATTATGAAGTGCTTAAATCACTCCTGTTTCTTAATAAGTCAATATAACATCATCTTGTACAACAGCTTAGGTAAACAACTTAAGAAATAGCCAAAAAGGGCCATTTTCTGTATGAATAGGCACTATTAGTTTTAAGTCAGGTTAAATTACAACTTCCATCTGCTTCACATTAAGTTCAGAAGAGTTCTCTACAATTAAACCCACCCACTCTTACATACACTAACCCATTCTTCTAGGTTCCCTGGCATCAAAATCAAAGCAATAAACTCCTTACATACCATACCTCTGATAAAATCCCTTTCAACACCACCAATGGATTTTCTACTACTTTGGAATTTTCAGTATCTCCTAAAGCCTCATCTTCAATCAGCTCATCCTCTTCTTCCTGTGTAAGAAAAGTAAGAGACTCATAAATACTGCCACTTCACACACAACTAGCAGTTTTATAGTCTGTACTAACACTAGCATGCACAATTTAGAGATGTGAAGGAAGTTCAGATAAGCTGCCTCTGCCACCTGCTACAGACTGTATGTTGTCATACAGAATATCCATTATCAGTTTTTTTAAAGGAAAGACATTTGCAATGTTTACAAACAGTCAGAGTCATCCACTAAATGACTGTGCTAGTCTTGAGCAAAGATATTAATTCATTTGGGGAAGAAAAAGTGAGCCCAGTACCAAGAGATAGCACAGCAGATTGGAAAGCTAAAAATTGCTACAAAATCTTGACAGAGATCACACACTGTGGAAAACTAGCCTTATCAATGAGTTAAGAGACCAAATGCATCACTAAAATATTCAATAGCTTGGATATATTATTTTATCCACTAGTTCTTAACACTTCTGAAAAATGAGATCTATCAAGCAAGGAAGAAAAATCTTTAGGACTTACTTTTAATTGCCAGTTTCCTAATTCATCCACATCTCTGATATAAACATGATAGTGTCCTCCATAGCAGCCACCTTTATGTATAATAACAGAGAAGAGCTCATACATGTACTCTGAATCATCCATTTCAGTCTTTAAAAAGAAAAACAATAATAGTAACAATAATATATATCAGTAAATCTTTCACACAAGGACAGTTTTACACCATCAGCATAGCTTCAAATATTTCTCAGTGTACATTTACACATGCAGAGATTGAAATGACTTTTCAGCGCTGGGGAACACAAGTGTGGACTGACATAAATCACATACCAAGGCACAGGCTTTTATTAAGCACCTCTTAAAGCATAATTCTGAACAATATTAGAAATTCAAAATTTAAAATAATGAAATATTGATGCAAATAAATAGAACAGCTCAACTTTGTTCATAACCTGGCTTATTTTGTTTAAAAGACTAGAGAAAAAACAAGCAACATGTTTATATGCAGAAACCAAGAGGATAAAAAGGCTTCCTCAAATGCAAACACTGAGAAATTTACAAGCTAACACTGCAATATTTCAGCAAGAAACATGTCTTCTTCAATAACAGTGCCTCTACTGAGTATATTCTTTACATATTTTAAGGATCAAAAATTGGCATCAAGCACTGGTATAGCTCAGTTTATACACAAAATACATATACATGAATGCAAAGAGATTCCTAAGAAAAATGAAATAACTGCAGGCACAGAAAACATATATAGCTAAATTTATACATGATGTTATCAGACAATGACAATATAAAAATAAATTTCAATTTCCAGGTGATAACCTTCCTTTCAAACAAATACCAGATTAAGTTTTAGGTCATTATCATACCCCTTCCTCCTGTATAGCTACAGGGTATTTCCCACACAGAAAGTGGTCTCTTAGAAACAAAATGGAATTTTAAAAATTTGGAACTGGAGACAGAGGAGAACCCCAAAAAGTTTCTCAAATACTTTACCCCGACAAAATGCAAAATAAAAGCTAACTTGTACTTGAGATATCAGTTCTCTGATTAGCATATAGAAACTTTAACAAATGTAACAGTACAAACCTGCTCACAAAAAGGCCTCAGATTTATCTGGATAGGGAACGTATAGCAGCTTGTTTCCTTGTATCGTTCACACTTCTTAAAGTCAAAGTTAAATCTCAGGAGAGAAATGGTGAGAAAGGGTGGCAACTTGCGTAGTTTAGCAGACTGTAAAATGATTTTTAAAAGTTGTAAGCACACAGTTATGCAGAAAAGTGTTTCCATTTTGCTATGGTCAACTCTTTTCTTTCCAACAAAGCTTTGTTACAATAAGGCAGACATGACATTCTCCATTTTTAAAACATCTTCCCTAATTCCCAATTTCCCTACCAACTAGACATGCTAAAAGCAATTAAGATCTTTCCCCTCTGTTAAGCCCTACACCTTCATTGAATAGTGATCACCAGTCCCATACTTCATCCTGCTACAGAAAACAAAGGAGTATCTCCCACAGGCCTTGAAGCCACCCAGGGGAAAAAAAAAACCAAGCAAGCAAGCTGCAAATGAAGCTCAAACTACATAGCCTACGTGCTCAATTCTGCTGCAAGGAAAGGACCTCAACTGAGGCTGGGGCTATTACTTTTCTGGCTCCTCCTAGTCATCTTCTCCAAACATAGCATCCGTACACGCGAGGTTTCTTTCAATGACCTTTGAGAAGTTTTCCAGTTCTCTGTGGTTGTGTGACCCCAAGTATGGGTTAGGGCTCCTACAGGCACAGCGTTTTCAAATGTGGAAGTCAGAAATTATCTTATCGTCCACTACCAGGCAGAGGCTGGGCTGGGGCAGGCTGGGCCTCCAGAACAAGAGGGAATGACCTCAAGCTGCACCAGGGCAGGGTCAGACTGGCTCTTAGGAAGCATTTCTTCCCAAAAGGGGTTGTTGGGCGTTGGAATGGGCTGCCCAGGGCAGGGGGGGAGTCCCCATCCCTGGAGGGGTTGAAGAGTTGGGTTGACCCAGCACTGAGGGATCTGGTGGAGTTGGGAACGGTCAGTGTGAGGGTCATGGATGGACTGGAGGAGCTTCAAGGGCTTTTCCAACTGAGATGATTCTGTGATTCTGTGAAAGACGGGACTCTGTGGGAAGCCTCCTGTTGTAGTTTGGCACTGGGAAAACTGCAACACAGGGGAGGGACCCATGCCAGAGCAGCTTGGGAAGAGCTGCAGCCTGTGGGAAGGGACACACATTGAAGAAAGCTGGGGGGGGACGACACTATCTCCTGTTAGAGATACCCCACGCTGGAGCAGAGGAGGAATGCAAGGAGTCCTCCCCTGAGGAGGACGGATCAGCAGAGACAACGGGTGATGAACTGACTGCAACCCCATCTCCTGCTCCTGTGTTGCTGGAGCAGGGAAAGAGGTAGAGAAATCAGGAACAAAACTGAGCCTGGGAAGGGATGGATAGGGTGAAAGTGTTTTTAAGATGGGATAATAATACATAGAAGTAAGGCAGTGAGAAGTAAGTGCTGTTGCTAGTGTTTGAATCTGAGTTTGTCTTTTGCCTGTGACAATAATGGGTGAATCATCCCTCCCTATCCAGATCTCGATTCCTGAGCCTTTTGCTTTACTCTCCTTCCTATTCCTGAGGGGGAAAGGGTGAGCGAGCAGCAGCATAGTGCCCAGATGCCCTCTGGGCTTAAACCAGGACACAAGAACACACACATGGTTTAAAAAAAAAAAAAAAAAAAAAAAAAAAAAAAAAAGACTATACTGCAGAGCTTAGTGGCACAAAGGATTTTGCATGTTCTGCCAAGTTTAGGGTGAAAATCAGACTCTACCATTAGAATCTGATGAAGTTCTGGAACATGAGATTCTTCAACCACTAACATCTCTAGAGAGCAAGACAAAACAGGGGGAAGAATGACATACAAAGACCTACAGAGTATTGAATGGAGGGAGGAATGGAGTGGATAGATATGGACCATCTTGTCTTTGAAACCAGCTAGGTATAGGGAAGGTGGGCACATTGTTAGGCAGCTGCCTTCCTAATGCTGTCATCAACTACACAGTGACTTAGCTGGCACCTCACTTGCTGTCAGCCATGACTCTCACTGTGGTCTGCTGTGATCATGAGCATCGTTGCCAGCAGGGCCACAGAGCCACAGGCAGCAATCGTGCCAGCTCAGCCCCTGTCTCTTGGGGCTGCTTGTCCATGCACCCCCCAGCATCCCCCAGCTGTGTGACTTCTTACCCAAGTTCAGAGTTCCCACTGTCTTCTTGCATGGATGACCACATGTGAGGGGTAAGCAATCTTATCTTGCACTCCCTTGAACCCAGCACATTTGAACTCAGAACAAGCCACATGAGGCAAATGTTCCTGAACTCCCAAATTACTGATTAACTTCACCTGTGCTCAGCTTGCCTTTCACCCACTCTCTTCCAATTAAGGCTGCTGCAACGTTTGGATTGCATTCATCCTGCTGCAGAGGAGAGAGAGTGACCACAGCAGGCCAAAGAGCTTTGCTGTTGTGAAGATGGCAGAATATATCAGAGTGTACCAATAGCTGTTCCCTTTACAAAAACCAGTGGGAATAACAGGAAAGAGGAGCAACTTCTTATAAAAAAAAAAAAACTTAAAACATGAAAAAAGAAAGCCAAACACCACTCTGTATCATTCTGGAAAAATGCAATTCAAAGACGTACAAATCATGTAAAGCTCTCGGTGGGCTGCCCTTCCCTGTCCCTGGCTAAGGGGATGGATAAAACAACAAGTCTTTAATTTGATTTCTACGTTGGGGAAACCAGTCTGAACTGTCATATACAAAACAGGGACAAGCTGTCAGCTCAAGGATGCTGCTGTCTGCGCTAACAGTGACCAATGTTATCAGCAATGCTACCATTTAACAAAGCACTCAGGGTCACATACACAACTGTACTCTCACCACGGGAGTGTGACTCTGAGGCTTTGCTGTGCCTGGATTTTTTTTTCCTGGTCTCTCAGATAGAAACTCCTGGTGGTGCCCATGGCTGGAAGCCATTGGTTTAGCATGCAGCAAGTGACTGAAAAGCTCACTGAGAGAGGACATGAAGTGATGGTGGTTGTACCAGAAGTAAGCTGGCAGATGGAAACAACACAATACATGGTGAAAACATACCCTGTGTCTTACATGTTACAAGATCTGGATGGTTCCTGGCATGAATACATTCATCCTCACATGAAGACACTACAGAACAAATTAGCACCTTAGTAGGTGTTTTCAATATATCACTGCAAGAATGTGTCCAGCCTCAGGGAAACAGTGCAATACCTGGATCAACAGATCCCATTTCCCTGCGCAGAGCAACAGTTGTTCATTATTCTTGTCTCCCATTTGGGTTCCTCATGAGAGAATTTCCATGCTTTTCTTCACTACATGGACATGTTTATTTTTTCTTCAAGTTCTAGCTTACCTTTTAGCCTATCCTCTGAAATGCTCAAAGCCAGGTGCCCATAGATGCATGTGAATGAGGTAATACTCTCAAAACTACACACCATCCCATTCACCATTGGCTAGAGTAAAGACTGCAGCAACACTGAAGTCAAGAAAGAGTCACATGAGCTTTTCTTGACATAGTTGCTGATGTTTAAAAAACAGGTCAGATTCTGGTATCCTCTTGTTATACCATCTGATTAAAGATTTTTTTTATTTTGGAGTTAGAACACAGACATAGCAATGTAAACAAAATTCCTATCAGCAAACTGAACACTGAGAATCACCAATTAATTACCTTTGAAGCTTCAACAAGTTTATCACAGGCTCCGCATCGATACAAGTTCTCATTTTCAAAGTATTCTTCCTCTACATACATGTTCCACAGGGCCTCCTCCAAGCCAGCAACACCTTTTACTGCCACTGTTAGGTCTAAGAAATCTTCCTATGAAGAAGTACAACAAAAAAATAAGATAATAAGTGGCGTAAGTTCACAGTACATTAGAAAGATACTCAACCCATTCACTACCGCAGATGTAAGCATTCATTTTGCTTTCATTGCTGGTGGAGAAAAACCCCCATACATCCACAGAATAGAAATTAATTAAGAAAAAAATCCAACTTTTTCTAAATTACAGAGAGCATAGAAGACTGTAAAGGTATGTTTTACTGTTGTTAACCCACTGTTTGGCTCTCTGCTAACTACATCTACTAAAGGCAATGCTTGCCAACTCAGAAGATGCAATAACACTTGTTTTTTTATCTCTGAGTCACAGACTGATGTAGGTGGTTTAGAAAATGTCAGCCAAGACTTAACAACAAAGTCATGCGTAATTTTCATGTTCTCAAGTCTACAGCACCCTAGCCAATACACACAATCTAGATTCAACAAGGTTATCAGTGACAATCAAGAAAGATATCATTATTTTGGGAGTTTTAAACAAACTAACAAAACATTTAAAGTATCTTTATCAGACTGAACAGAAACCTATCCTGGATAATCATCTGGATTTACCTGTCTCTCACTGATATTCTTGCATTCTTTACAAACAATCTGGTTGACAACAATCCCATGGTACAATCTGTTAATAAGATCATGACCTGAAGTCCCCACAAGGGAACTTTCCAAAGCACTGAACAGAATCCGATTTAATTCCTGAACATCATGCTGCCTCATTTCCTGCATGATAAAAAAAACAAACGAAAAAATAAAAATGCCATCTGCTTTGCTTACTGCTTAAAAACAATAGTATATTGTGTGACAAAGACGGCTGCCTTGATGACTACCCATATATTTACTACCTTAAGTAGTAAATTACTACCTTTATTATTATTATTTGTTATTCTTAATTTAGCTGTGCTCTCTGAGTAGCTACAAGTACATAAACTATAACCCAGATAAGATACTTTCACTTGGGTAGATTTAGACTAAACTCTAAGACAAGTTACACACTTCAATTTAGGTAAGAATCTAAGTATTTGAGGACAAAAAACCTAATTACTGTTGGAAAAACATTCCCGTAAAAACAAAGAAAAATCTAAAAGAACAATTTTCTTCTGTTAATCACTGTAAATAGTTTGCACACACTTCATATGGAGATACAATAGCATACAACAATAGCTGACCCAATTCAATGCTATCTCCACAGCTTGAAGTATTTTAAGATATTTCTTAAATGTCAGACTTCAAAAAAAAAAAATCTTCTGCATTCAGGAAAAAGGTTAGGAATTATGGCATCACTGATGGCAATTTGTACCTCATGGCTGTTCCACCCGAAGCTCTCGGTAAGGTCTGTTGTAGATGCAGCCTGCTGGTCCAAGAGCAGAAGCTGAGCAAATAACCGCTGAAGTTGTAATGGAATTATTCGAACCTAAAAATAAAAACAAGATATACCCAACAGATTAGAAACAGTCTTCAAACTAATCATTTAAATAAAAAGAATTTAGTATAAAACCTGTAATAAACCACCGCTGTCTATGACTTTCATAACACAGGTTGCTCATTTCACACCAAAACATCCACCAGACTTGGTTCCCAAAAATCTACACTGCCTCACCTTACTCAGCCAAATGCAGTCATGGAACAAACATACAGATCAAAATTAAGACAACACCATAGTAAAAAAGGACAATTTTCTCTGATCTTTTTCATAACACCAAACCCCAAGAACATAGCTACAAGACATCATGATATACAGATCTAACATGTGCTACTCCTTGCTCAGTAAAGGGTTTGGTGGTGGGGTGGAACAAGATGGAAAGGATAATGGTTAATGTCAGCAAGGCTACCTATATTCATCTTTGAGTGACAAAGAAAAAAATTTTCCAAGCAACCAGTGTGTCACTTTGACCTGACAACTAAAGAATAAAATTCTGTAGTCAACTTTAATAAGCACTTTTTAAACAAAGATTAAATTCCAGTCCCATACCATCTTGTGCATGGGTGGGCTGCTAAACCTTCAGAGCGCCACACTGCAGTCATCTAGCCTGCACATATTTACTTTTTTTTTCTGGTAATAAGTCAGTCAAAGCACGGAAGCTTCAATTATGAAAGAGAAAAATCTAAAAAAAGACAGTACAGAATTTGAGATTGTTCCTGCCCCACTCAAAGTGATCTCTGCTATAAATTTCAGCAGAAAGCGGCTCAATATCTTACTTCTGAAGCAAAAGCTTATGGCACTGAAAACTTACAACTGTGTGAAAAATCAAGTATCGGCCAACCACACTGTCTTTCAGTATCAAAATTAGGCTTTCATTCATTCTCATGAGAAGTTCATGTGAATTGAAAAAACGTTCTTCCAAATCAACATTCAGCAGTTACTATCGACAAGGAAATTTTAAATACCTTTGCATCTGGTTTACTGCTATTATCCAGAGACCCGAGTTCTTCAGGTCCAAGAGAGAACAGTGCTTCTGTAATTGTAAAGAAAAATGCCTATTTAAAAAAAGACAATATCCGCCTTTAAAGATTTATTGTATTTTAACTGTCAAGCCTTATAATGCTATTTTTTTGGCAAATTAAGACTTTAACAACATTTCTGAACATCATTCATCCTCACAACTGGTTCAAGCTATAACAATAAAGCAGAAGTAAGCATTAAAGTCTTTAGATTGCAAAATATTTTTTCAGGAATTGTAGGGGTTACATTAAAAAAAATGAATGACACTTTAGACAGCATTAACTTCTTTATTTACACAAACTGTAACTGTCCACCTGTAAGAAAAAGTAACGTTTACAATACTTACATTTAGTGCTGAAGTGATGATACTAATTTTACAGACCAGTAGCTCTGTGTATTCCGTAACAACTAATTTGAAGCAAACTAAACCAAACTATTCCTGAAAACAATCTGTGTCTGTGGTGCTTCTTTAATAATGAGAAATGCAAGTCACTGTAAAATATCAATGCCAGTATTACTTTAAGATTTTGACCACATTACCTCTAAATTCAGGTGTGAAAAGCAGAGTCTGCAGAAGGGAATTGAGGTAGCAGGTCCCACCCTGATTTTTGATACCACTTAGGTTGGTGAAATCCCTGGGAGCTGGAGGCTCAGAATCTCTGGGCTTTGATTTCTTCCCTTTTTCACGATGATTGTTCGAAATGAAGGAAAAATCCTCTTCAAATAAGTTCCCAAACATTGTGAAGGCAAAATAGTCCTTTAAAAGTACAAAATAATCTATTTACTATAAAAAACGCAACTGAATCCACCCACCTCTAATCCTTCAAGACGAACCTTTCAGCTCTGACTGAAGGAATTGTTCATAAATTTTTTCCTCTTATTCTGTTCATTCTGAAAATGCGTGTCGGATTCATATAAAAAGTGTGCACTAACATAACAAAAAAGGGAGAATTAAAAGCATTTATGTTAGCACAAGTCTGAAGAGAATTTTAACTAGAATCAAATAGATCACATTTTAATTCTGCATAAGGAAAAAGACGCATAGCAAAATAAATCGATCCTTCTAAACACCTATAATTAACTAGTGCTCAGGTTGCCCAGCTTCCTGAAGGAAAGGTATGTAAAGGCCTCTCAAAATCCCTGCGTTGTCTCTCAACAAATCCATGTGCACAAGTACCTATCTCTCATATTGTCCAGTTCAGATGGGAAGTGTATTAAATAGTTGAAAATACAGTAGTATTTTATGAAAATATCTTGTTTCCAGACATTTGGGCCAGAAACTCAATGGCAATTAATTCTTCCTACGGAAAGTTTTTCAGTCCTTTCTGGAAGCCTTGCACCCTCTCACGATGTGCCAGGACTCCCAAAGCTAGCTCCCTTTTGTTTTGTACTTGTCAATTCATAATTTCATTTGGGATGCTATAGTTCTTGCATTAGCAGTATGTAATCAAGGAATTATACTGAAGCGGTGAATAATCATTCCCCTATTCTCCTTCATTCTGCATGCAATTTCACAGATTTTTATCATATTCCACTCAGATATCTCTTCCAAAGAAAAAGCTTCCATAAAGACACATTCATTCCTACAAGTGAACTTGCTCTCTATCTTTGGTTATCTTCATCTACCTCCTCTGAACCCCTTAAACTTCTCCTTCACCTGTTTCTGAGATCAGAGAACCAAATCTGCTTATAATATTCAAAATGCACGCAAACCATGGCCATCTATAGCTAAATAATAATAATACCCTGGTTTATTCTCTTTTTGTACAACTGTTAAGCACTAAGCTACCTTTTTTTAAGCAATGTTTATAATTACCCCAAGGTCTCACTCCTGTTTGTTCACTTCAAACCCCACCACTATATACGCACTTTACAGATATACACGTGTGTGTGTGTGTGTGTGTATAAAACCATAAAGCTGTGATCATCTCTGCCCCATGCTACCACTCTTTGGGGTCACCTGCTATTGCTTCATTCAAGTGCCTGTTAGCATAAAGACTTTAAAGCTTCACTGACGGCACTAGTCTTTATGGCAATATATCAGCCGATTCAACAAGAAAAATTAATCATCTCAACATTCACTGTTTATTTCTGGTATTTATGATATGCTTGAACACAGGCCCTAGTGAAAATACAAATAAACTCTCCCTCCCCCACCTCTGTGACAGTCAAGCTTCTGTTTCCTATCTTTTCACTAATTATTGAATCAAGCAACAAATTTCTTCTCCTGTGTCAGTTTAATTTAAGAGCTTTCAGTGCCAAGCCTTGTTGAATGCCTCTTGAAAATCTGAATGTAGTTGATAGCTTCAACCAACTGGCAGTTCATCAGGCAACTCCTAAACTCTTTTTATAAAATAACATTACATTAAGCCCATTTTAGTCCTTCCCACAGTAGAGCAGTTTTTAGGCAAAAGGCTACACTCAGAGCAGCTGACTATGAAGCAGCATAGCAGTGTTCTCTCTGCTTGTTCAGTAATGCTTCTTTAGCACTTCATACAATAGATATGCCCCTATAAACCCCCACAAAATAAAATAACATGGCTGGGGATACTTCTTAATAAACATAAATAGGAAAGAAATAATTTTTATCTCTTCACATTAGACTTGTCTAGCTCTTATACATTGACTGCCTAAAAAAAAAAAAAGTTTGTAAAGGTCCCACTTCCCATGCTTCAGAAAAAATTACCAGCTTTAGTACTCTTCCCAAACTGTCTCGCAGCCTTCATTCATTTTTCCAGCTAGACCTACTGAACTTTATAGTATTTAGCCACCCAAAGATTAGGACCCGTCCCGTTTTCCTCATCCAAATGCACAACAGCTTGCTTCTAATAGGTTAGTTCACCATAAAAACGCATATATCTAGGAGACAGCAATCATCTTACTAACAGTCTGCTGTATCCACCCACCACTCTAGAGAAGCACTTCAGCAGGACAGTGCCAAATCCTCCCTCGCTCCTTATTTCTCAATCCGCAAAGCTCTGCTGCTAGCGGCTTCCTTCCCTTAAAAATCATACAGTAAAAATCATACAATAATATAGATTAGAGCAAATCTCTGGATGAAGTCTCTGGTCCAATGCCCTCACAAAGCAGGGTCAACTTTGAGCACATCGCTTATTAGGGCCTTGTCCTGCTAAAGTTAGAATAACTCCAAGAAAGGAGATCCCCAAACCCCTTTAAGTCCCTGCCCTATACTCCTGATGTCTGATGGGAACCTCCCATGTTGTAACTCGGTCTCGCACTTCTCATCCTACCCCAGCACACTCCCTACAAGAATCAGGCTGCAGCTATGCCCTCCCGACAGTAGTAAAGTCTTCACCTCGCCTCTCCTTCTCCAGCATGAACTCACCTGGCTCCCCCTCCCATATGCTCCAGCCCTGGAGTCCCACGGAGCTGAGCTCAGTCTTTAGACGCGGTCTCACCGGCACCGAAGAGAAGACGAAGGACCGGTGCCCTGGGCCTGCCGCCCGGCCGGCCGGCCGGCCCACAGCGCGGCGGGCTGGAGGGGCACTGTCCCCCGCCGCCGCCTAGCCAGACTCACCGCTCAGAGTCAGCACATGGAGCCGGGCCGGCGCCTACCGCCACGGCCCCGCGGCCACCGCCATGTTTGTTGGGGCGCCGCGCAAAGCACGCTGGGACCTAAAGGCCGCCGCGGCTCCGGGACTTCACGCAACCTGGCGAAGCCCCGGCGAGAGACCAGCGGCGCCCCCTCGCTCCACAGAGCCAAGGACACCTCCCGCAAGGGGCGGGAAGGAAATGCCGGGAACGAGCGCCGATGCGAACCGCAGACCGAGCGGCACCGGGGCCTGCCGGGAGTGGTAGTGCAGCGCCACAGCGTCCCAGCGCCAGCGGAGGGAGCCCTGCAAGGCCTTATGGGGGATGTAGTTTCCCGCCGGCCGAGGTGCATGCTGGGAGTCGGCCTGCCGGTGGCGGGGGGAACACCTTCCCGTCGCGGGGGGGACGGCGGCAAGGATTGCTATGGAGACCCCGCGGCCTGCGCTGCCTCGGCGGCCCGAGGGCCCGGAGTGTTAACTAAATTTAGGCCCAAAAGAACCCCCTAAGGCTTAGTTTGAAGTTTTTAGAAGGCAGGCATTCTGTATTGCTGTGCTGGATGCACGGGGGATCGCTCCACCTAACGTGCATGCCAAAAGACAAAAGCACACATTATATACAATAAAATAAATGAATATTCATGTAATTTCCAAGAAGTACACACCTCTTTCCAGAGGATCTAGTGCATATGTTAATACACTGAGCAAGCGTACTAAAATCTGGGGAAGGGTCTCTGAGGGGCTTCCATGGGGGTTTTCAGTGGTCCATGGTGGTCTCTAGTGGTTGTTGAAGAGATGTCTCTTAAGTGTCCTTTCCATGAACTCTTGAGGTTTTTTTCATATAAGGCCTCGGCTCATTGCTGTCTCTGTAAAGTTTCTCAGCTTTCTTATCTTTGATTACCACAGGTGTCTGCTGGTTTCTCTGCCCTCCCCAGGATGTACCCATGACACTTGCAAAAATTTTGTCCTTGGGTGTATTCTTATCTGAGACCCCTTAGAGCAGTTAGCACCAAGTGCTTGCAGGCATCAGCTAGCAGGCATCAGGAGGAATCACAGAATCATCTTGGTTGGAAAAGCCCTTGAAGCTCCTCCAGTCCAACCATGAACCTCACACTGACCATTCCCAACTCCACCAGATCCCTCAGCGCTGGGTCAACCCGACTCTTCAACCCCTCCAGGGATGGGGACACCCCCCCTGCCCTGGGCAGCCCATTCCAATGCCCAACAACCCCTTCTGGAAAGAAATGCTTCCTAAGAGCCAGTCTGACCCTGCCCTAGTGCAGCTTGAGGTCATTCCTTCTTGTTCTGGAGGCCCAGCCTGCCCCAGCCCAGCTTCTGCCTGGTAGTAGACCTGGCAGAGAAGGAAAGAAACACATCTCTGCCCTGATCCAAATCTTTCAGACCATCACCAAGGCCAGGCCCTGCTGAAGCTTTCTGAAAAACATAGCCAGGGATGAAGCTCTATGTACCAGCCTTGTAGCACAAGGCACTCCACTGCAAGGAAGAGCCCTCAGAGAGGCTGTGGCTTCTTCTTCTCCTGCCTCTTCTGGGCCAGTTGCCTCCCTGAGGTCATGTTGCCCCATGAGGTGCTGTCCAGGGCTTGTACCACCATTGGGGTTTTAAATACAAGGGAGCCTGCCCGGTAATCAGAGATAAACTCCTTCTTTGAAATAAGGAGGTGTGCACTGCTGCCTTCCTAATGCTGCCACCAAGTCGAGTAACTCAGCTGGCACCTCACTTGCTGCCAGCCGTAACTCTCCCTATAGTTTTGCTGTGATCATGTGCATCATGCCAACATGGCCACAGAGCCACAGGCAGCAGTCGTGCCAGCACAATGTCTCTCCTTCCTGCTGCAGCCATCCAGCACAGCCCCTCTCTCTTGGGGTTGCTTGTCCATGCACCCCCCAGCATCCCCCAGCCATGTGACTTCTTACCCAAGTTCAGAGTTCCCACTGTCTTCTTGCAATGATGACCATGTGTGAGAGGTAAGCAACTCTTTATCTTGCACTCCCTTGAACCCAGCAAAGTTTAACTCATCAGGAAACCCTTGCCAGATAACCAACCCAACTGAGCAAATTGCTGGCAAACTCTCACTCAGAAATGCCTCTAAGGTACTGATTAACTTTGCCTGAGCTGTGCTTGCTTTTGCACCCACTTCCTTCACGTTAAGAGTGCTGGAAGGATTGGATGGCAAATTTGTTCTGCTGCAGAAGGGAGGGGAGGACAGGACATTTCCCTAACAGATGTCTGCTTACCCCTCTTCAACCAATGGGAGGGTGCCAAAAAAAAAAAAAAAAAAAAAAAAAAAAAAATTCCAAAGATCATGTTTAAGTGCAGTTTATAGAAAGCTGGAAATAATAACATGTTTTAGTTATTACTCTTTTTTATTTTTCTTACAGTTTATAATAGCATAAAAGGTCCTGAGAGTATTTTTTCATTTTTCTCTCAGAACTTCTCCCCCAGTTCTGAAGGTCAAATATTTTGTCTTCAGAAAAGTTATCAAGTGGCTGAAAGAAAACTGCATTTTGCCGCTTACTCAGTCGTTTCCCTACACAAGAAAAAAGTTACAGGCATTGGTAAAGTGGAAAAAATAAATAAAAAGACTGATAGGAAAACTTGCAGAAAACGATACCTAATCAGTTTCATTGCATTGACCATGGTACAGAAGGAGAGAAAAGAAGTGTTCCTGAGGGACAGAGACTGCATGGCTCTATAAATATCCTTGTTTCATTATTTTTCCATGTCATGGTGCCATTTAGGCATCTAATCTTTTCAGATCAATAACATCAAAAGCAGTGCTGTGAAGCTGATGGCTCTTACAAGCCCATGCTTGTGCCTGAAGCTACTTGTGAGGTAAGTCAGGTCCGATACCTGGGCTCACACCCGAGGCTCTACTGAGCGGTCCAAGCCACATGAGGAGTAGTAGTCCTTAAAACACATTTTGTCCTATGTCTGGCCTCTACCTGATGTATAGGCAAGTGGTGAGGAGTTTTCAGCTGCCTGAGAGGGCCATCTTGCAGCCTGTGAAACAACTGCATTGCTTCTCTGCAGCAAGAACCTGGGCTTCAGCTTCACAGATCTCTGCCTCAGCTGCCAGATCAGCCTCTCTCAATGTCTCTTCTTGGTGTCTGTAGACTCTGGACATTCTCACTAGCTCAGAAGATTTGGTTCATCTGCCCTCTCCCCTTAATCCTGAGGGTCTCCTGTTCTGTCCTCAGAGAAATTATCTGAACATCCATGTCTCGAATCACAATGAAATTTGTTGAGGCTGTTCTCATTTGGTACTGTGTTGGAGTTGTTTGCACCAGACTTATATTCCTTGGTCCTGGCCAAGGTGTAAGATTGGACACATCAACGAGCAAGAGAGAAGTCCTAAGAAATCTGACTGGCATACTGAGGAGCTAGTTCGCTGTTGAACACTAAGGAACTCTGATGACTCAGCACAGGAAAGTGTCACCACATATGGCTTTACAAGTAATGAGAAGAAGAAAAAAAAACAAAAAACAACAAATCATCTATAGTCCAAAGCAGTGAATCATTAACTAGAAGATTATGACAGAGCAGCACAATGCCTCTGATAAAGCCATCAGCTTCTTTCAAAAGCATATTCAAGCTACAGCCTGAAGAATACTCTTCCACAGTCTGTACTCTGACGACAGGAACATGACTCTGAGGCTTTGCTGTGCCTGGATTTTTATCCTCCTTCTTCCTGGCCTCTCAGATGGAGGGAAACTCCTGGTGGTGCCCATGGTTGGAAGCCACTGGCTTAGCATGCAACAAGTGGTTGAAAAACTCGTCGAGAGAGGACATGAAGTGGTGGTGGTTGTACCAGAAGTAACCTGGCATATGAAAACAACACAGGCATACACGGTGAAAACATACCCTGTGTCTCACACATTAGAAGAGCTGAATAATGCCTTTCATGAGTATGTTACCACTCACCTGAAGGACCTGCCTTTCCCACTGAACACTCTAGCAATGTACAACAGCTCAGTGCATGTTTTCCATACGTTCTTTTCTCAGTGCAAGGACCTGTTCAGCAGCAAGGAGACCCTGCAGTACTTGAATCAAAGCAGCTTTGATGCTATCCTAACAGATCCCGTTTTTATGTGCGGAGCAACACTTGCTAAGTATTTTTCTCTTCCGTTTGTGTTCTTCATGAGAGGATTTCCTTGCAACTTACACTACAAAGCACCGCAGTGCCCAAGTCCTCTGTCCTACATCCCGAGACTATTTACCTTCAACTCAGATCACATGACTTTTTTCCAGCGAGTGGAAAATGCATTGGTTTCCCTCCTGGAGCTTAGGTACTGTAACGGTTTCTATGACGAAGCAGTAAAGTTTTCCTCTGAAGTTCTTCAGAGAGATGTATCCCTGCTCGACCTCCTGAACTCTGCTTCTGTTTGGCTTCTGAGATTTGACTTTGTGTTTGAGTATGTCAGACCAGTGATGCCCAATATGGTCTTTATTGGAGGTATAAATTGTGCTCAGAAGAAACCACTGTCTAAGGTATGTTCTTTTTCCTCCAAATTACACATTTTCCAATAAATTGTGATTACATTGTTTCTGGAATTTTAGTGCTATTTAATTATTATTTTTTTTTAATTTCTGGTAATTGTTTAATACAATCAGGTTTTGGCAGTTGTTTTCCACAGATGGAAATCAAATTACCTTGATGGAGGAAGATGACTTAATTGAATTAATGAGGATTTTCTGGCAAGTCCAACAAAAAATGGAGTTCATTTGCCAGCTACAAATTACTGTCTTCAGTGAATGTGTATTATTCGCCAACTAGATGCAGTTTTGTTTTCATTTTCATGGAGACTGGCATATAGTTCTTTCACCTGACTAAAATGCCAAAGACCATGCTCTGCGAGTCATCTTTTGTTCTTAACTCTAGGCTCAAAGTCAGTTAATTTGCTTTGGTTGTGTTTTCATAACATATAGTTTCCAAACTGGCTGTCTATGTGCAGTCATTTCTGTTTGTAGGTCACAGTGAACCATAAACGTCATGTTGAAATGGAACGTATTAATCTAAAATAGTGTATTTGGTGACACTTGAATGCAAAACTCAGATAAGTTTTCATACCTATTTCTTGACATTTGCTTTTACCAGAGTTGCTCTGCAGGGTTTTTAAAGCTAATCTTGAGATTTAAGTCTATCTCGATCATTACCGTATAGTCTCTAAACCAATTAAGAGCACTACATCTTTCTAGGCACAAAGCAGGACACAAATCTCTTTCCTATGAAATTACTCCCTCACTTTTGAATTGTGGTCACACGCTATCACAGCACAATTCCATTAAAATATCTTTGAGATTAAGGGTTTTTTTCTTTCTTCTTTCAGTTTTATACTCTTTGATAGGCTTATTCAGAGTCCACTAAGCAAAGAATAAGGCAAATAAAAAGTAATATTATAAATCAGAATATTAGAATAATAATATAAATGTTAGGCTCAAGAGAGTGGCACTTTAGAGTTAAGAGGCAAATTCTTGCTGGTTGCATGATGTAAGTCTTCACTTCTGTATCTTGAAGGTCTCAGAGCTGCAGTTTGTAACCTTGTTTCAAGAGTAGAGTCATTCTGCCCTCGTTTTATACCTAGCATCTTCCATCTTCACACTGACATTTATCATTTGGTGGAAATCACATATTCCAAACCTGAAAAAAACTTGTGTACATTCCTCCTACCCTCAGCCCGCTTTTTATAGCTACATTTTCTACAGAGAGCAGAGGAATTTCTCCTATTTCACTTTGAACAGAGCACAGCAACAAGGCAGTAATGCAGTAGAGTGTAAACAAATGTGAAGTGAGTCATATGAGAGAAAAATCTGCCTATCTGCACACAGTGCTAAGACCTGGGTTGATCATTACTGTTCACAAATACAATCATGTGATAAGAATAGATAGTTCTCCAACATCTGGTAGCTCGTTTCTCAACAGACAAGAAAACCAAAGATTAGGATGACTAGGAAAGGGAGAGAGAACAAGAGATTCAAAATGTGCTTTCTTTTCTCAGACGAGGAGCTTAAGTCACAGACTCTTCTGTTACACCCCTTGCCATAGTTTTCCACAGGCAGCGAGATCCGGCTTTGTGGCCTCATTCCAGAAGAGGGCTCCTTTCTGCCGTATCTGGTGTGGTCCCGCAGAGTCCCTGACGGCGCCGGCGTGCTGAGGAGCGCATGCTCTTGCAGAACTGGGCATATGATTTTATGCAGAACAGAGCTGGGAATTAAATTCCAAATTCTCTGACCCTCCTGAGCCGTAAATATCATCCACAGCCTGCAGTCTCAGAGAGAGTGGGAGAACATAGGACCACAGGACTGGGCCTGAGGAGGAACAGAGGCTGCACTTACTCATTGACTAAAATAACCTCACTGGCTGCCTCAGGCTGCATTTCCTCTTGCCTTGTACTTTGCATAGACATCTGTCTCCGTAGCAATTACATATTCATTAACAGACACATAAATCCAGTTGCCAAGTCGTAATGTGTCTGGAGATTTTATACAAGGCTTGCAGGACCAGTATCATGACTGAGCAGAGATCCTGTGCCAGGTCATCCTCTAATGGCTCCAGAAGTACCTGAAGGCTGTCATGGTAAGTGGTCCCTCATTAGGGGGACATCACAAATGAACTCAGACTGTGAACCCTGAGACACTGATGAAGATCTCATCTTTAGACAAACTTAATGCAAAGTTGCTTTCTTTGGGCAGCTCATAAAAAAAAAGCTCATACGGTTTGATCAAAGCAAAGTTCAGAAATGTAAGCTACAGCAGCCTTTTAAAGTTGTTCATGGGTGGTTTTGGTTTTTTTTTTTTAATAACCTAACATACCCATTACTTACTTAAGCAACTGGTTAACTTAAAACATTAAAACAACTCCAGATTTCAGTTGGTAGCTACTCAAGTAAAGGAGAATTGTAACTGAATAAAGACCCTGTCGATGGTCCCTCCAGCACAGGGAATAAGAAAACATGGCCTGTTCTGAAACCCTCCTGCCAGAGCCAGCAGCATCTGGGAAGCTCTGATAAGGAGATGTTTCTAACTGCTCCTCTGAAGTATGCAATTAAAGTGGAAATCAAAGACTTTGGCAAGAAGCCAGAGAATACAGTAAGCAGTACCAAAGCGCCCACACATACCTGGAACACAATGACACACTTTTCAAAAGCCTGCACAACCCAAACATCACTTTGTGTGACCTCAGAAGGGATCCCGTCATGTCTGCGGGTACTGTTAATTTGCTAACATGGGTAGCTAAAATTAGTACAGCTATAGGGGAACTCTTATTTTCAGCACTGAAGCAGTAATCATCACTTTGTTCATGAACCAAATACTAGGGTCAGGTTTTTTGTGCCATATTCAAGGTGTTGATGAACCTAGTGGTGGTCCAGAGGAGCCTGATACCATGTCAGCATCTGTTTATTATACTTTTGTAAAGGATGTTGAGCACCTTTAAAGCAGACAATAATGTTCATATCTGCCATATATTACAGTGACAAAATACACAACACATCAGGCAAGTAAAAGCAGCTCTACTTTTGAACTCTCTTTTTGAAAAAGAAAGTTTAGCCATCATGCATGGTACATCTTCAATGCACAGTACATATCAACCTGAAATGGCTGCTCTAATCAAACATCTCATTGTCCTCCTCAGTTTGCTCTTGTCCACATTCCTCTGCCTCCCATATTTTGAGGAAGAGATATTGAAGAAAGCTGTAAACCACAGTTCTTTCACAAAGATTCCCTGATATCAGATGGAACTACTGCCTTAGTTTCCCTTTCTGTGGGAAGTTTTTCTTGTGGTTAAATTAAAACACATTCTCTAACATGAGTCTAAAGATGCAGTATTTGACAGGTTTATGCAAGTCTAGAAAGGCTATAAGAGTATTAAATTCACAAATATCAAACACATGGCCCTACAAAAGTTAGGAAATATTCCAATTACAGTTACCTGGGCAGACTTAAATGTCACCTGACTTTCTGTTAGGATACAGTCATTAATTTCAGGATCACATACGTTCATTTTCATATGATTTTGATTCACTGTGTAGGAGAGAGCTGCCCTAGAAATTATCTGTGTTCTGTGATTTGCTTAGCTGTCTGCTGCTTCTTGCTACCACAAAGACTTAAGAGTTGCAACTTGCAGTCATCACTTTCATGGGTTGTTTTTCCTCTGAAGTCATGCTAGCCAAACTTATCCTGTGCAGGCAAATGCCAGTGTATCTCCATAGCTGTGTAAGGGAGGAATCAGGCAGGTTCCTGTTAGCAGCTATCAATCTGCATTTTTTACTGTAATCCTTTTGCCTGACACTGATTAGCATCATAAAGGGACTGAGTTCAATTACACAAGGATTCGTGCTGACAAAATGGATAAGCCTGATCCATCATCCAGAAAGCCGGGAAATCAAATCACATCATCTGCACACTCTTGCATTTGAGCAACCTTTTCCTTCTTGCAAGACCCAGAGCATAAGGGGGTGAGAAATCCTATCTAACAGGGAAACAAATCCAGTAGACAAGACCAAAACTTTCAGGCTCCCTCAACAAACATTTTCGTTCTAGTTTTAGTGCTGCTTATATAACAAGTAGTTGCTGAGGTACCCATTTGCTATCCTCTTCTCTCACTGTTTGCTGCCCAGGTTAGAAGAAATCCACACATCACAACCAGTCCAACTCAGAGATAAGCAGTTTATTGCGAATTGAACACAAGTTATTGCAGTTTATTGCAAATTAAACCACCAACATTGAAAAACCCAGCAATGTACAACCAAGAAAGACCTGGACCCACAGAGTTAATGAACTGTTAGTCATGAACTGAACTGACATTGGCCGTGAACTCGTGAGTTCATGAATTAGAAACGTTTGCAGGTTTATGTTATCTGAGGTACAATGGTGAACTGCTGTTTTGTAACTTAGTTTTACACCTGATGGGGTAAGTTTAGATGGAAGTTAAATGTGGAGACAGGGAAAAGTTTTCTGTTGGCTACATGTCTTCAAAAAAGTGCATGTTTGCATCAATTAAAAAAAATTAATTTTTCTCATTTGTACCAACTGGGTTTGGCTGTTAAAAAAAGTAAAAAACAAACCCCAGGTACTTTAATATTGATTTCTCATATTTAACTTTACTATAAGTTATGTTTCACTGCACAACTTGCCTCAGCTTCATCAGAAAATAAAATACTTATAAAAAAATACCAAATTACTGCACTCTGTGACAATTCTGACAGCCTTCAATGGCATAAATAACTCCAACACCAGATGGAAGAGTGATTTTAGCGTGCTTTTTATAGACCCAGTACTACCATGTGGGGTCAGCAGTGATTCTGTCCATCCACTCTGTGTATACATGTCTTTTATGGATTCCTGTGCAGCTTAGAGCATATTGTCAGTAAATGTCAGCAAAAGTTGCTGGGTTGCTGATGGTAAGAGGTGTCATGAGGCTGTGGTCCTACTATAGGAAGAAGAAGAGAAGGGTGAAGCACTGAGTTGTAGTCTCAGCTTGGGTGGACGAAGTGTATGATAGGAGACAACACCTTTCTAGTGCTCGCACAGACCTGCTTTTGAAGTACAAACTTCACCTCAACATTTTATAATAATTAACCACCTACCGTGACTCCATTGTGTACAAACTTGTGATTGCCTAAAATGTGACGCGAGTCAAAAGGGCAGAGGTATCATAAGAAAGCATTGCCAAGTGGTGTGTTTGCATAGGTGGAGCAAAGCTACAAAAGCTTGTGAACCACCTCTGGCCTCTCTTGTGCATGGGTTTCTGTCCATCCAGCTCGCAATATGCTGGTGGCGGTGCTGCTCCTCTTCTTGTGCTGCCTGAGTCCTGCCACTGCTGGGAAACTGCTAGTGATCCCAATGGAAGGCAGCCACTGGCTGAGTATGAAGAAAGTGCTGGCTCAGCTGAGCAAGAGAGGCCATGAAATAGTTGTTATCACACCAGACAGCAAAATGCTGATAGATTCCTCAAGGATATATGAAATGAAAACGTATCCTGTACCTTTCAAAAAGGAAGAGATGGAAGAACTTATGCACTCACTTACTGCAAACAGTTTTAGCAAAGAGCCTTTCCTGGTCAGATTTTTGAATACTTGGGATCATTTCCGACAGACCTCTGCCATGTTTCAAGCTTCCTGCAGTTCCTTGCTGTACAACAAAGAGATGATGAAATACATTGAAGAAAGTAAATTTGATGCCATCTTCACAGATCCTCTGACACCCTGTGGACAGATCATTGGTTTGCACTTTTCTATCCCTACTGTTTTCTTCTTGCGGGGTGTCCCATGCGCTATAGACATTCACGCTGCTCAGAGTCCAGACCCACCATCCTATGTCCCACGAATGCTCTCACTCAATACAGATCACATGACGTTCTCTCAGAGAGTGAAAAACTTCCTGATTAGCATTTCAGAGTATTTCACCTGCAGTATAATCTTTTCACCATTTGAAAGCTTGGCCTCAGACTTTCTCCAAAAGCCAATGACAATGACTCAGCTTTTAAGTCATGGATCCATTTGGCTGAAGAGACTTGACTTTGTCTTTGACTATCCCATGCCTGTAATGCCCAATATGATTTTCATTGGAGGCATAAACTGTGGACAGAAGAAACCAGTATCTCAGGTCAGTGACGGGCTGGGAAAGGTTTAACAAAGGAAAAGTTCTGTCAGTCATACACCTGCATGATCTGAGTGAGGTTTAATAGCATGTTTGATATGGCCGTTTCTTACCTAAAGACATAATTTAGATTAACAATTTCTGTATAGCAAATCCACATGAAAAACAGACCAGGAGAACAAGATGTGACTCTACCTCCTTTCCTTGGGTCTGCACAACATGGGGATTTTGTTCAGTGAGGGGATCATGTGCTATGCTGTGTTTAATTCCATCTGAAGTCAGGTACACAAACACCATCTTGCCCAGGAATTAATGCAGAAAGGGCAAGTGAATTATAGGCGTCTCTTCCAAAAGTTCTTTGCCTCGCATAAGAGGCAGTAGAGTATTTCTTCAAGAGCATTAGTTGCTTATCTAGTTAGAAAAATAACTCACTGGGTTATGTGCAGTAGCATCATGTGCTCTTTTCTGTAACAGCAGTCTTGCGTTTGAGTCAAAAGCTAATATTTTGAGGTGAAGGTTTTGATCTAACAACATCTTCCATCACAAAAACTAGAGAGCTGAATTCTCAACTGCACTTTCAGGACACATCCAGTTTAGATTGGGAAACGGTGATGGGTGGTTGCTTGAGCATCTGTGATCTAAACAGTACTTGATAAAGGCATGCATGTCATGTATGTTAGCTTGTTGGTGCTCATGACATATATTATCTTGTTGCTATGTGTGATATATATTCTTACTTGCTTGTATTCTAAGTAGAACAGCCTCATGTGAAGCCAGAGATTAAGTGGAAAGGGAGATACAGGAGGAGACAGCTCTCCTCAGCAGATGATGAATCTGTAGTTAATGTCATTCAGCTGTTTCAGTAATAAATCACGTTGTTTCCTAGAAAGGAAAAGTTTTATCCTTTGTGAATGTTACTTAAACACTCTCCTCTATTATTCCTTTTAACTTTTTTTCACTTGCCAGCTTTCCCTGAGTCTTAGGGAATGGATTCCTCCTGCCTATCACCACTCCCTCAAATTCATAGGCCTTTGTGAACATGAATGAGTGAAGCTTAACAAGAAAATGGGTTTGCATTTTACAAGTCTGGCACATCTTCCCCAGGGCCAACCGTAACTGCCCTCAGGCTTTGCTTTGCTCCTTCCGGAACTTCACCTGATGCTTCCCGTTGAAGTACTGTTTATTTCTGTTGAGCTGCTAGTGTTCTGAACTATATTTTCACAAAAGTCTCTTTCAAATTGCTGTCAGCCCCTGACATGGCCACTTTTATTAGGGCAGTGCTTTCTCCTATCTGTTCTGTCCATCAGAGTTGCTTAATGGCTCCTCAGGGACAAAGCCAGGCAGATTCTCTGGGAAAGCAGCAAGCGAACCTGCCTGGAGGCAATGCCATGTGGCAGCTCCATCTTAACATCAGACTTTTCTCTGAAGACAAAGCTCACTCTCACTCTCATCTATTTATTGCAAAAGTACTAATTCTTAAGTCCTGATTTCTTCTTGTCTTCTGACTACGCATCTGAATCACAATTACATCTAACAGCAAAATATATATATAATATAAAGGATGGCAAGATTATCACAAGTACTTGTTAACTGCTCAGACATGGTATGTTACTTTTAGTTTTTCATCTGAAGTAATAACACCACTTCTTACCATTTAAAATCAGTTACTGGCCTGAAACCAGAGGGCTGTTACAGTCTACTTCTGTCCAGACTTCCGTGTATTTAATTAGGTACAAGGAGAACTGAGTGAGTTTTCCTTTCTATTGCTCCTGGAAGAAGAAAATGATTGAGAAATGCACAGAGAGATAGGTCAGTATGAGAACAAAGAAGTGTTGTGCATGACAACACAGATTCGGTGGTTTTTCCTTCACTGATGCAAGCCCATGCTGCAGTGATGCTTACTGTAATAAATTTGTACCTGGTGTTGGACCTGGCCCCAGTGCTGAGCTATATGTAAATCACAGAGCTACCTCCTTAGGAATTGCACAGATGTTGTGCTGTATCATGGCATAATTCTATCATTTTAAACGTAAACTGGACAAGCATTTCAGCTTATCAAAAAGAAAAAGAACGAAAAGAAGGAAAGCAAGAAAGCATTTTAGTACCTGCTTTCAGCAAGCCCAGTTACTTCCAAGTGCCAACACTATTCAGAGATTTGGGATTTTGTTTTTGCAAAGCCTGATTTTATTTTCAGTCTAACATTAATTAACACAGGGGATCAATCAGAAAGGACCCATCTGAAGGGAGACTCAGATACCAAGCCCAATTCTGCCCAACCCAAGTTGATTTATCACATTCCTTGAATGATTCATCAATGCCTTGAATGGTTACTGGTGACTGGTTTTGCTGGAAAAGCTGGATCGTTAAGGGGGAATGTGAGAATCTAGCAGGGGGCTGTGGTACTACTTAAAATCTTTTGGGTCTGGGTAGATGAACAGACTTTGGATTTCTAGGAACATGGCTTATGTAAGTAAATATAATTACTTAGTCTCTGTGGGGGTTTTGGTTTTCCTGTCTCTGTTTTGCTTGGCTGAGGGTGGAAAGCTGTTGGTGGTGCCAATGGATGGGAGTCACTGGCTCAGCATGCGCTTGCTGCTGGCAGCCCTCAGCCAGAAAGAGCATGAAATTGTTGTTGTCGCACCAAAAGTAAACTTGAACGTGGAGGCCTCTGAATATTACACTTTGAAAACATATCCAGTACCTCTAACAAGGGAAGAACTGGGAGAAAGCATGCATTCATTTGCAAATGATCTTTTTGAGAGAAGACCTTTTCTTCAAAGAATTACTGCGCTTTATGAAAAAGTTCAAGTCATCTCTGGTCTCTACGCCTCTTCTTGTACCAGTTTACTGCACAATAAGGATCTGATGCAGGATCTTGAAAGGAGTAAATTTGATGCTGTTCTCACAGATCCTGTTGTACCATGCGGACAAATACTGGCTCTGCATCTCTCCGTCCCATCTGTTTTCTTTTTACGGGGACTCCCCTGCAGTTTTGATTTACAGGCTACCCAGTGTCCAGACCCCCCTTCTTACGTCCCAAGAACATTTACAGACCACTCAGACCACATGACATTTATCCAACGTGTGGAAAACTTATTTCTCAAGTCATCAGAATATTTTCTTTGCAATTTTGCATATTTGCCATTTGAACTTATGGCCTCAGATGTTCTCCACAGACCAGTAACAATGAAGGAGCTCTTAAGCCATGGATCCATTTGGCTTAAAAGAATGGATTTTGTTTTTGAATATCCCATGCCAGTGATGCCCAACATAGTTTTCATTGGAGGTATAAACTGTGGAAAGAAAAAGCCATTATCTCAGGTCAGTGATTTCCTTGATAAAATATATTAAGGTCTGAAGGGAGAATGCTGTCTGCAAATGCTTTGTGTGTATATAATTGTATACATGAGTTTGTGGGATTTGTATGTGCAGTAAGGTATACTGTAAAGACAAAGAAAATAGGTGAAAAATTGGGTTGATTTTAATTCTCTCCACTCTTGCAGTTACTCTTTTATAGCATTAGCAGGATCTAAGCATTTTTGCTTACACAGTTTTTATGGGCTAGGTAGAAGTGGTTTATCACTATACTCTTGCTAACAATGCACACAGCTACCAGTGAGGGTGATCCCCATTTTAGCAGACAGATCTGCTGCTTATATTTGCCAGATTGGTATTATTATCTGAAACTATTTGTTTTACTGTCACAATTTATTTTTAAAAATATTGAATCTTTTCAGTTAATAAAATCATCTTTTCATAATTTAGAAATAAAATGTCATAACTCATCAGTTGGCAAGTAATGTTCTGGTTGATTTTTCATTCTAGGCTTATCCTTTCACTGCATGGATTCTTCACATGATTTTCAGCAAAACTGCTGAAAGTGCTAGCTAGCACTGAGCTGTCTGCAACAATTTATGCTGTCATCCGAAAAGTTTCCCTACAAAGGGTGTACCTAGAGATGTGGTAGTTCATTACATGTCCTTAAAACAATTCTGGTGTATGCTATCAGCCTCCATAGTAAATAACTGTATGGTCAAAACTACTTCTATGCAATAATTTTCAAAATTAGAGCCGACTGCGAATCTTATATATGCATTAGTGTTGTTTTGTTTCATGGCCCTAGGGCATGCTCTTCCCTGATTGATCCAGAGCAGTATTTCTGAGTTGTTAATCCAGTTTAAAATATATCTGGCAAAAAACATGCCCTTATTTTTCCTTCTTCCAGCACCTACTTCATCCTTCCAAAACAAGGCCTTTCAGTGAAATGAACTCTCATAGCCAATTTTCTATTTTCATTACAGTGTAAAGATATAAAACTGATTTAAAAAACAGACTATTTCCTATGGAAAACATTAATATTTTTCTAATCTTTTACAAATAGAAAAATATTTGAACTGTCGGAAGGGGAGGAATTTTTTTATATTCAACTTTCATGTTTAGAAAAGTAATGGTCTGTTAATCTGCACTTCTGAGCAGACCACTCCTTGAAGGATAGTTATTTCCTTAAAACCCAGTGTTCCTCCAGTACAGAGGTGGGTGTTTCCCAGTCTAGCTATTGCTCTGATTGCTATGTGCCAAATTAGCTGAACTTTAACACCTCTTATCCAACTTTGCCATACCCATCATTATAGATTTACCACACAGCAAATAAGTCAAAAGATCATCAAGAAAAGCACAGCAACAATTGCTTAAAAGTGTGGAGCTGGGGATATTGTTTCTGGGTGGCACTCACCAGATTTCAGCAGAAATGGCTCCGGTATTTAGTGCTCATTCGCAAGTCACGACAGTACTGGTTCTGCTCCTGTCTGTGCTCAGTGTGGCTGCTGGTGGGAAGCTGCTGGTGGTGCCGGTGGATGGGAGTCACTGGCTCAGCATGCGGGAAGTGTTGGATGTTCTCAGGCAGAAGGGACATGAAATAGTCGTTGTTGCACCTGAAGTCGGTTTGTACTTAAAGCCAACAAAGAATTTTGTTATGAAAACATACCCCATCCCTTACACACAGGAAGAGATGGAGGAAAATTTCCAGGCATTTTTACAAGATGTACTTCAAGAAGGATCTTTTCTGGAAAGATTTCTTAAAGCATACCAAGGTATGAAAAGAGTCTCTGATTTGGCAATCTCCAGCTGTACACACTTACTGTACAACAAAGAGCTTGTCAGATACCTTGAGGAGGGCGGGTTTGATGCTGTCCTTACAGACCCTGTACTACCCTGTGGACTGATATTGGCTGAGCATCTTTCAATTCCTTCTGTGTTTTTTTTACGAGGAATACCATGTGGTTTGGATTTTGCAGCCACTCAATGTCCCAGTCCTCCTTCTTATGTCCCCAGGGCATTTACAGAGCATTCAGACCACATGAACTTTTTCCAGCGGGTGAAGAATCTAATCTTTGACATCCCAAATTATTTTCTCTGTGATTTTGTCTTTCAACCTTATGTGAAACTGGCTTCTGAGTTTCTCCAGCGGGATGTGACTGTGCAGGATCTCTTACGCCAGGGTTCCATTTGGCTCATGAGGCTAGATTTTGTGCTAGATTATCCAAGACCTTTGATGCCCAACATCATTTTAATTGGAGGTGTAAACTGTGCTCACAAGAAGCTACCTCAGGTGAGTCATGCTCTGGTATTAAGTCATGCTCTGGTAGACTTCTGTGTTCACAAGTGTGCAATTTTGTGTTGTCGAGAGGAATCCAGTTCCCATTTAGGGTGGGCTAGACAAATACTCATGAAAGAAATTATTTTTCTCTGACTTTTGTCCTCATTCTCCATTTTCTGTGTAAGCAGCTATACCTTCTCACTTACAAAGTATGCTCCGTGGATGTCTTTGCCATTATGTATTCGAAGTCATTTGGTGTAACATTGTGTAGCCCCGTACACCCTTTCTCACTTAGTGAGTGATGGAAGAGCAGCTGGCAGGTCTAAGGGCAGTCAATGCCTTGCAGCGAGGTGTAATCCATACAACTTTGCAAACTGTTGTAGTAGACTCTGGTATTTACTGAGAAATGCATATCAGACTTCTGTCCTGGTGCACCCTTGCTGCCTTACCACTTCTTTCGTTGTCAGTGAGTTTGTCTGTTTCTCCACACGCTCTTTCCAAAGCTGGAGTCAGGAGGAATGCCACAGGCTGTGGACGGTCAGGCTGAGAAGCACTGTCTCTGTTTACAGGCAGGCCTCAGAAGATTTTGCCTTGGGGATGGCTATGTGACATTAGAGAACAAAGTCTCCATGAGCCTGAATGGCTGTGGTGGCTTAGGAGATCCTTCTCAAAGGCAATAGAGCTGCCAGATCTTTTCTGATAGAAACAGGTGGGGTTTATCTGGAGCATCCAGAGCATTTACCAACTGCCCATGTAGATTGCTGAAATCCAGTGCTTGGTATCCAGCCTTTTATTAAATGAATGATTATATATTTACCACAGATCAAATAGCTCCAAGGATCAAAATTTTTGTGGTAGCACAGATTTCTAGGAGTAACAAAAAATGGTGGGAAGGACATAATATATTTTAATATCCATGAGAGCAGTTTTTATAGTCACGTTTGAAACTTGGAGTTTACTCTTTCACATTTGCTTTTACTTATAAGATAACTCTTGCTTGTGGGCCTTCTTTCACTGTCTGCTGGTAGGAGAACAACCAATTTCCTACAGCAGATTCTTCTCTTGACTTGCTTCAGCAACAAGTCTTGATGGCAACATTTGCTTTGTGAACCTTCTCCTCCTCTTCTCACTGATCTTGTGGACTCTTGCTCCTCATACTGTGTTTCTGCTTTGTGTGACTTGCCCATGGACCTAAAGCTAGTTTCTGGGATTTAAGCTGCAAGTTCTTTGCTGGCATTTGATTCCATTTTCGGGTTTATAGCACCTTGACAGAACCTGCTAGCTCTCAGCTGTGGCATCCTCATTAACTTTTACAATGCATTTTGCTCTTGCTTGAGCTGATGAGTGTCTGAGCTTTAGCAAACATCTTTGTTAGAACTAGGAAGCTTTCACTGCCAAGTACTATTAGAAAAATCAGGTTTTCTGTAGCTTTAATGGCAAATTCTTGGTTTTCGCTGGTATGGATGAGA
This sequence comes from Athene cunicularia, assembly GCF_003259725.1. Classification (NCBI taxonomy): domain Eukaryota; kingdom Metazoa; phylum Chordata; class Aves; order Strigiformes; family Strigidae; genus Athene; species Athene cunicularia. The sequence continues at coordinate 10,754,141 of NW_020799107.1, read as the reverse complement.
AGGTTTTTTCTCTCAGCCTTGGGACCCAGTTGAACCAGAACTCCTTCAGCATCCCTAAGGATGGAGAAGCCTGTTACAAAGCCCGGTGGATGGAATGGCCCAGCATGAGTCAGACAGTGGAGCTGCTCATCCTGAAGAGGCATGAAATGCTTGATCTTCTACCAGAGAACAATTTTCTCATGAGAATACCATCAGACACCAGTGAGCAAAGCATCAGTAACATCTCAGGGTGCAGGGAGACCTGAATGTGCAATTTTAGGCCGTTAGTTAAGGTGCATTTGATAGTGTCTACTCTGGACAAGGGTTGGCAGCACATGAAGAGGTTTATTGGTTTATTAGACACCAAATAGTTCATACCAGAAGGGCCTTCAAGAGGGCATGTGCCCCAGAACCAGGGCAAGTTTGCCATTGCACCAGGTTTCTCAGGGCCTTTTTGATAACATCTTCTGCAAGAGAAAGATTCATTTGAGAAGTCCTTTACTGATCTTTTGTTCTGCCTTATGGATCAATCCCTGCAGAATTTCCTCATATTCCTCAGCATTTTTTTTTTTCCTTTAAGCAGGTTTTTCTGTGGTTTGGAATATGGTAGACCTTAAAAAATGCATTACTTTAAAGGTGTCATCAATAAACAGAATGCTTGATTTGCAGATAGATGTAGTCACAGGTTAGCAGTGTATCTTATGAATTCTATCAGATTTGGCAATGCACAGCTTTTCAGTCATACCTCTATTTGGCTGAGAAAATGTTACATTTTTGCATATCCTAGGCCAGTAATGCTCTTCAGTGGAAGCATCAGCACTGCTATGTCACTGTAATATAAATGCTCTTAACTTCTTGACAGTAAGAACTGACAAGAGCTAATCTATGCATCCCTCAGCACAATTTGGTTGAGAAGGTGCTACTTTCCTCCCTAATCTCAAGTCACTGCAGGGCCTATTCCTGATTCTCTTTGAGGCTCCTTGTCCCATAGCAGGATCTGATTGATGGTGCTGCTAGGTAGGAGTCAGTGGTTCTGTGTGCTTGTAGATGAGTGAAGGAAGAAGTGATGTGAAATAGCTGGGCCTGTATCTGCAATAACAGGTCTCTGACTAAACATCAGGGAGAAAAGGAAGGACTTGGACTCAGCACTAGTTCAAAAATAAGACATTGATGGATCTTTCCCATCTAGGAGGTCTCAGAGGAAAATTCATTCTCAAAGTCTTAACAGGCTGAGGAGGGAACAGCTCTATCCTCCAACTCCACAAGCTTTCATGCTGCGGGTGGGCATAGTCATTGTAAAACAAAAGAGCACAACTTCTGCACCAGCCTCAAGGGTTTATTCTCAGTGCAGCTCTTCAGGCTGTCACACATCACATGGGGGAACTTAATCAAAATCCTCATTGATTCCTGCCTTTGCAGGAACTTGTAGCATTTCACTGATGCTTAACATATAATTTTTGCCACACTTCCATCTTCATCAGTCTTCTCACTCCAGAAACAGTATCAAACAGCTCTTCCATATCTGCTATGGGGCCATAAGCCTCCTAGAGGCAGGTGGGAGGGGGCAGGTTTTGCCTGGGGGAAGGGAGCAGCCTAAGATTGGCTGAATGGAGATATAGATGTGACACAATCTCCTGCACTTGCAAAAGGTTCAGCCAGAGGGAGACTATCTGAAATGCAGTCCCACCCAGAACCACCTCTGCCTCCTTCCTGGGACACTCTTTACTGTTCCTCTGATTGAAACAGTCGAGGCTTATCAGGTGCATCCACCACACACCACCAGCATGTGAAGTTAGATGAACTTAGTACTTGGTATCCAGCCTTTTATCAAATGAATGATTATACATTCACCACACAGCAAATAGCTCCAAGGATCAAAAGTTACGTGGTAGCACAGATTGCTTAAAAGCACAGAGCTGGAGCTGTTGCTTCAGTGCCACCAGTGGTTTTGTCTCTCGGCGGCACTCACCAGATTTCAGCAGAAATGGCTCCGGTGTTTAGTGCTCATCCGCAAGTCACGACAACACTGGTTCTGCTCCTGTCTGTGCTCAGTGTGGCTGCTGGTGGGAAGCTGCTGGTGGTGCCGGTGGATGGGAGTCACTGGCTCAGCATGCGGGAAGTGTTGGACGTTCTCAGGCAGAAGGGACATGAAATAGTCGTTGTTGCACCTGAAGTCAGTTTGCACATAAAGCCAACAAAGAATTTTGTTATGAAAATGTACCCCATCCCTTACACACAGGAAGAGGTGCATCATGCTTTCTGGAGAACTAGCCAGGATGTATTTGAAGAAGGACCTTTTCTGGAAAGATTTCTTAAAACATATGAAAGAGTGAAAAATATTTCTGCCATGTACTTGTCTACCTGTGCACACTTACTGTACAACAAAGAGCTTGTCAGATATCTTGAGGAGAGTAAGTTTGATGCTGTCTTTACAGATCCAATACTACCCTGCGGGCAGATACTGGCTGAACATCTTTCAGTCCCTTCCGTGGTTTTTTTGCAGCAAATGCCATGTGGTTTGGAATTTGAAGCCACTCAGTGTCCCAATCCCTCTTCTTATGTACCCAGGGCATTTACAGACCTTACAGACCACATGAACTTTTTCCAGCGGGTGAAGAATCTAATCTTTGACATCCCAAATTATTTTCTCTGTGATTTTGTCTTTCAACCATATGCAAAACTGGCTTCTGAGTTTCTCCAGCGAGACATGACTGTGCAGGATCTCTTACGCCAGGCTTCCATTTGGCTTGTAAAACTAGATTTTATTTTACACTACCCGAGACCATTGATGCCCAACATGATTATGGTTAGTGGAGTAAACTGTGCTCACAAGAAGCTAACTCAGGTGGGTCATACTCTCTTTTTTTTGTCATTCTTGCAGGCTTTTACATACTCTGAAATGTTGTAACACAGGTTTTGTTAGAAATGTCTTTCTGTGGGTAAAAGGATTTCACCCTGCTTTTGCTTTGGAAAGAGGTGTCAGTACTCCTGTCAGTGAAAGCATCCAAGTATCACAGTATAGAAGTGGAGAAAGTGTTGTGAATGAATTTAGCTCTGGGAAACTTCCCATTGGTTATGTGACTCTGCTCAAAGCCAGTTTTGACATTTGAGCAGGACGCTCAAGGCCTCTTTGCTCAGGACTGTTGATGTGGTGCAAGGCAGACTTTCATTTGAGGAGATCTTTGCTTGTCCTGTGGTCTGCCTTATCGCTATTGATTTCCTCTACATTCCTGTCTTTATTTCTTTAAAGAAGGATCCTCTATGTTTTGAATTGTCATAGACTTCAAAATACTGAGGTTGGAAGGTCATTTGCAGGCCTCTTAGCCATCTTGCTAGTCAAAGCAGGTCCAGTTAGTTCGGGCTGTTCCATTCTATGTTTTGTCAAGTTTCAAATATCTCCTATGACCCTTATAGCGAAAACATTCTATTGTATCCAATGTATTGTTATCTCCAATTTGAATTTCCCATGTGCGGCTTGTGTCTGTTGCCTCTTGTCCTCTCACTGTCAGTCTCTTGGAAGAGTACAGTTTTGTCTTCTTTATGTCCTTCCATCAAGGTAGTTAAAGACAGCGATAAGATCTCCTGTTAGCCTTTTCTTCTGAATCCTGACCAAGCTCATCTTTCTCAGCCCCTTTTTTTGTGCATCATGCTCCCCAACTCCTAACCACATCTTGGCTTTTGTTGGAGCTCCAGCACATCAATGTCTGTCTTGTACTGGAGAGCCCCAAACTGTGTACTTGTCTTCAGATGTCTCCCAAGTGCTGAACCGAGAAGGATCACCTCTCTCAATCTGCTGGCTGCACTCTTACTCCTATAGCGCAGGATGCTATTGCCTCTGTGGCTGCAAGGGCACGCTGCTGACTCATACTCAGCTTTTTGTCCACAAGGACCCTGGGTCATTGTCTGCAGAGCTGCTGTCTGAACTGTTCGGCTGGAGCACAGACTGTCCTGTGCCATGGGGTTATCCCATCCCAGCAGCAGAACTTTGCTTCTGCCTTTGCAGACCTTCATGATGCTCCTGTTGGCCCATTTCTCCAGCTTGTGGCATTTTTCTTGCATATCCCAGGACAGTGATGCTCCTCATTTAAAGTATCAACTGGCATCATAATAATAAAGTATGAGTTAAGTTACTGTATTCTTATAAAATTAATTTTGGATTTCAGATTTTAAAAAAATGTATATTTAAATATATTTTTTGGTTTACAGAGTAACACCATAGCTTCTATTTTTAGAAATAACTACTCCTGTTAAGTAAGTTTTTCAGATACTGACTTTTCAAAACAGTGAAACAGGGCTTATTTTTCAGAAAAAGTTGAATCTCATGTAGTAAAAATGAAGCATTTTTAAGAGGTTTCAAACATGGCACTCAGTCTAGAAAAGCTGAGATGGAATAAACCATATAGCTAAACCTATGAAAAGAACTATGACAGAGGAACTGTGATAGAGGTCTATAAAATCCTGGAAAGTGTAGTGAAGGTGAAAGGGGAAGCAATATGCAGTTTCTTCTAATACTTGACCTATGACTAACGCTGAAATGAGGCAGCAGCAAGCTTAAAGCAAACAAAAGGGAGTACTTTTTCACACCATTCACAAAAAATATATATATAAAATCTGCCTTTCAGCACCAGATTTTTTTTTCTAGACAAAACCTATGAATTTAAAAAGGATTTGGGGGGCTAAGAAGAGGTATTTTCTGACTGCCAGAATTTGTAGACTTACAAAAGAGGTAATCATGTATTCCCCTAACTGGGGATATTCACTGTACCATTTCCAGCATGCAACCTTCGCACTCAGCTCTGTACTTTGGCTTTACTTTCTCCTGATAGATATCTCTTTTCACTCTTGCCTTTGGAATGGACTGAAACTTGTGGACTTCAGTCTCTGGACTCATATACAGATGAAAGGGTGTTTGTGTGTTGCTCAAAATCCAGTGACACAACTTTTAAACTCTTAGGAACATGCGTTAGACTTTATATATCAAATATGAGATTTGAGGGCCTGTTATATGTTTGCATTGGGTAACAGTATGTCTGCAACTCCGGGTTAACTACCTGAGTGTATACTGCCACCTTAGGGCATATGTAATGCTGTATCTTGTTATGTGAGATCTTTTCCTCTATCAGGAAAACGTGAAAATGCACACATAGGTACTGCTGCTAACTCTCTGGCACATGCCTTCTGTCCACCTCCTTTAGCTTTTAACATCATCTGACTATTGTCTAGAGAGAAAGTTTTGCTTAAACAGGCTGCAGAATGGGACTGTATGGGTCTGAAACTCCTTCCTCTTTAATGCAGGTTCCTTAGACATTACAGTCCTTCTTGCTGGCTTATGAGAATCAGTTTTGGTTTTGGTTTTTTTTTTAACATTTTACATGGAGAACCTTCTATCAAAATAAACTTTGTAGGAAATGCTTAGTATTAGCCTTGGAATGTGCTTATCACACACAGGTATCTTCAGCAAAGGTAGCAATTTCATGAACCATCACTCCTACCTGCTCCAGGACAACCTTTCCAGGCTGCTACAAAGCATGAAGAAACTGTTCAGAGCTCTCTCTGGTGAGGTGTGCTTGGTTGAGGGGGGGGTCTAAAACAGTCTCTCTTCTCCAGACAGCAATTGCTCTTGTTTAGCTAGCAGTCCTATAGCTTGTTTTACTTTTGTAAACTTGCAAACTTTTGGCATCCACCTTTCCTTATCCATGAAATGGAAATCTGCCATAATGGTAGATGATATCGGCTTGGTCAGGCACTTTTTTTAAACACAAACTGCAGATACCTGCTTTTCTAAGTTTATCTTGAACATTTTCATGTGCTGTTGCATGTTCTCTCTATCTAAGGACGTTAGTTTGTTTATAGTTGCCTATTTCATTCATCTGTCTACTCTCTGGGTTTCCATTGCATCATTTGCTGCAGCTTCAACCCAGTTCTCAAAAATAATTAGGCACTTAAATCCCATTCAGATCAACCTGATTTGGATATCTAAACAAGCCCTTGGAGCAGGACTGTCTTCCATGTCAGATCATGTCAGCCATGTTAGACAGGCAAACCTTCAAAACCTCAGAGGTAAAAAGTTTTTTCCAAATGTTCAGTCCATATCTCTCAGACTACCATTTGTGGCCCTGATTATGCTATTTACTGCTACCTGGAAAAGTCTGGCTCCATCATCATTGTTACCCATCAAGTAGCTGTGGTCAAGTGTTATAGAGAACAGGACTGCCAACATGGTTTTGGGCTTTTTTTGCCTTAAAAATCTTGTTACAGAACACCCAGAAGCAGCTCAGAAACTGTTCTCCCCTTCTTCTGGTAAGCATAGCACGCAAGTGTGGCCTTCTCTTGGCTCATACAACAGTCAACCCTTACTACGTTCTTTCAAAAACGTTTCACCTATAGCCTCTCACCTATGAACTCTTATGGCCCCTCTTGAGCAAGGACTGCATATTCTGCTGCATCACTGATTTAAAAAGGACATTTGGCCTCAAGCCACTCACCTATGAACTGTTACAGCCCCTCTTGAGCAGGAGCTGTGTATTCTGCTGCATCACTGTTTACATAAAAAGGTGTTTGGTTAATATGTTACCCAAACTTTGGTGACACCACTGCTTGGCGTGCCAGCTCCTGCTTACCATGTAGAAATGTCCTGTGTGAGCTTCAGGTACCTTTCTGGGCAAAGGCATAAGAGAGAAAGTTGGAGGTTTATGTCTTTCATGTCAATAGTTCAATGCGCTTCTTGTATTACAAGCTCTCTGGAGAAGTTCAGTGGCCATAAAACTTGATTCCTGACTCGAATCTGGCACAGGACAGTCAAGTGCAGACAACCATAACCCAGAAAAATCCCTCTGCAAACAACTGCTACCTCTGCTAATCAAAACCCCTGCTAATTGCTCTGAATCATTCAAGATAACTTAAATGCATGGAAATGCTTATTGCTTTAGATCCCTTGATAGCACTCTTATCTGTGCTTTTATCACTGTTTAAAACATGATCTTTGAACTCCAACAACCTGTCTTAGTCTAGAGGTTACCTTTGCAGAGGTAAAGATTAAAGACCATCAAGTTATAAATGAGGTACAACTCTTTATTGCTTTCATATGCTGCTTGGAAGAAATACGGAGGAACAGTTAATTTCTCTTCCTGCTTACAGCCCCATGACAATTATGTGGAGGTACCAGATGTATCCTGGGTTTGTCCTTTTTCTTTTTTCTGGAGTTTTGCAGAAAGTGGGAAGCTCTTGGTCTTGCCTCAGGATGGAAGTCACTGGCTGAGCATGCGTGTGGTTCTGGAGAAACTCTGGGAAAGGGGGCATGAAATCATTGCAGTGATTCCCGATGCCACTTTGCTCATGAAAGGCTCACAATCTTTCACCATCAAAACATACTCTGTGCCTTACACACAGGAGTTTTTGGATAGGTACTACCAGTCCATTGGTGAAAAAAGTTTTGATAACCCTCCCTTTGTAGAAAAAATTACAGTTTTACTCAGCAATATATCAGAATTGACCAGCATGTTCTCTTCTGCCTGTCGGCATCTCTTACATGACAAAGAACTAATGAAGTACCTCCAGGACAGCAAATTTGATGCCATTATGATGGATCCTGTGTTGCCCTGTGGACCAATTGTTGCTGAATATCTCTCTCTCCCTTCAGTGTACTTCATGCGTGGTCTTCCATGTACCTTAGACTACAAAGCTACCCAGTGTCCCAGTCCTTTTTCTTATGTGCCGAGGACTCTCACATCCATTTCAGATCACATGACATTTATGGACCGTGTGAAGAACCTCCTGGTTGGGTTTTCAGAGCCTTTGCTTTGCTATCTGTTTTATTTAAAATACGAGAAGTTAGCTTCTGAGTTTCTTCACAGAGAAGTAACAGTACTGGAACTATTTAGCAAAGCATCAATTTGGCTGATGAGATACGACTTTGTTTTTGAGTATCCACGCCCAATAATGCCAAATATGGTCTATATTGGAGGCATCAACTGTGAGCAGAAGAAGCCATTATCAAAGGTTTGTCATTGTTTAACAATTATTTAAGATCTGCTTTTTAAAGTGCTTCCTATAGTAGTATTTGTGCTTGAGGCAATATGGGATGGAATGATTGGGAAAGTAGGAATCTCAGGCTCTTAGAGATTATCACAAGACTTGCACTCCAAGCAGCTGAAGGGCTTCTCCCTGGAAGACCTTAGGTGAAGTTGTCTAAGCTATGTAACTGCCTAGGTGTAGCTTAGCTTGTTGCAAGCATATCACCATAATATTAGACAGTCATGGCACATATGCTGTAGCTAGATAAACAACAAAATAATTCTAGGTCATACAATGTAATATCCCTAATATTTATAAAATACTGATTAATTGCAGGAGACTTGGATGGAAAATAGAAATGTGGAACTAACTATATATACCCAGGCACTTATAGTGTGCCATAAAGACTGATAATGCAGATGAATACCCCAAAACCAGGGGTATGCAATCAAAGATGGTAGAGGGAGATCTTTTGTCTCTGAATTTGTGTAAGAAGTAATGTAAGATAGCATATAAGAAGATGATTAGAAAAAAGAAATCTTCAGGTTTGTAACTAACTACCCACCCTCCCTAGCTTGAATCTGCCTAGTGGGCAATGCAAATAGTGCAGGTGTCAGTTTATTCTGTTTTTCAGACCACCATGGTGTTGCAACAGCAGAAGTTATCACTAAGCTTACATCACATTTACTACTGTAGACTCAGGGCTTTCTCTTTGATAACTGTGATGATATAGAAACAAATCTGAAGATAAACTTTATCAACTCGCTGTTGATTCACAGTCATTGCTTCTTGTTTAGGCTCTGAGAGCACAAGGTAATCCAAATGTCAGATTTTGTTCCAAGTTTTGTGTCCAATCAGCTGAGCAGACTCAAGGCAGAGAGTTCATCATTAACTGGATGTTAATAAGATAGTGATTGCTTGGTGAGGTGTTGAACCTCCCATTCATAACTGTGTTCAGCCTTTCAGTGCGATACATGGCCAATTGCATGACACTTTTCCTCAAGCATTTGAATCCTCTAATATTAATTCAAGAATTCAACTTTACCTTGCAGCACCCAGTTGCTTAAACCCTTCACCATGTGCACAAATGATAAACCCAACCATTACCCACAGTTAAAAATTACCCTCATTTCTGTCCACAAACATACAGTCCGTTAAAAATTAAACACTTAACCTTAGTTAGGATTAAAGTGCAAAGTACCCCATGATTCACTTCTCGTCCCCTGCAATAGTTTTGCGACTGTTTAAAACTTTGCTGACAACACAAGGGAAATGGCTTCTTCAAATCCAGGATTTAATTCTCTTGCCTGTTGGGTAGTGGTTTTCCTGCTCCTGTGGACATTTTCTGAAGGTGGAAAGCTTTTGGTTGTACCTATTGATGGCAGTCACTGGCTCAGCATGCGCCCGGTTGTGGAGCGGCTCAGACAGAAGGGACATGAAATTGTGGTGGTTGCACCAGAGATAAATTTGCGGATAGGTTTGTCTGAGCATTATACCATAAAAACATACTCTGTGTCTTACACCAAGGAGTATGTGGAGGCAGAATTAAAAAAGATGGGCCACAGGAGTTTCACACTTCAGCCCTTCTTGGAAAAATTCTCAAAATTGGCTAATATTACAGCCATGTTCTTTGATTCCTGCAAACGTCTTCTGTCTAACAAAGAGCTGATCAAATACCTTGAAGAAAGCAAATTTGATGCTGTCTTTATGGATCCTTTTTTTCCATGTGGACAAATAGTGGCCGAACATCTCTCCCTACCTTCTGTGTACCTCATACGGGGACTGCCGTGCAGCCTAGACTTCCACGCTACCCTCTGTCCAAATCCTCCTTCTTACATTCCTAGGTTCTTCACTCGCTACACGGACCGCATGACATTCCTCCAGCGTGTGGGCAATCTCTTAGCTAGCCTGAGCAGTTCCCTGGCTTGCAGCTTTCTTTATTCCCCATATGATGGTTTGATCAAAGAATTCCTCCAGCAAGAGGCAACAGTGCTTGAGCTGTTCAGCCACACGTCTATTTGGCTCATGAAATACGACTTTGTGTTTGAGTACCCCAGGCCCCTAATGCCTAATATGGTCTTGATCGGAGGCATAAGCTGCACTCAGGAAAAAGCATTATCACAGGTTAGTTACCTTTTTTTTCCCTAGTTTTGCTATGGCTGCACTGTTTGCTCTCACCAGGAGATGGAGCTCCTGGAAGTAACAAATAATACCAGGGGAAAGAGCAAGGTGGAAGTGGCTAGGAAAGCACTTTGCACTTCTGCATCCCTTGTGCATCGAAGAGTACGTTACTTCCTGGGATAACTCCGGATTCCCAGACAAATATGCATACAAAGCTGGGATTTTCCATTTTTTCCCCCAGATATCTTCTGGCTGCCTATTTCCAGTAATTTTGTTTTTGTACACCTGTTTACAAGACTTGGTGCAAGCTAGGATAATGCAGCAGGCCAAATTGTCCTAGTCCTCTGCCTTTGAGCAGAGGATCATTTCTGCAGGAATTCCAGACAGTGACAGAACTGAATTAAATTCCCACCACTCAGTGAAACGGCAAGAGATCTGCTTCTTTTGTGTAAAATACTCTGTCCCAGATCTGGACTGCAACTGTATTTTGCTTGTACCGTGCCAGACTTCCTAAACAGAGGATATCTGCCACTTTCCACTAGGAAATCCTCTTAATTCTTAGTGATTTCTCTTATTTTTCAGTGAGTGACCACTGCAGGTATTTCATAAAGGTTGTGTGTTACACCCATCAATACAAGCAACTGCTGGTTAAAAAGCCTTTAGTAAAATCACAAAATCACAGAATGGTTTAGGTTGGAAGGGACCTTAAAGATCACCTAGTTCCAGCCCACCTTCTACTAGCTCAGGTTGCCCAAAGCCCTGTCCAAACTGGCCTTGAACCCTTCCAGGGAGGGGGCAGCCACAGCTTCTGGGCAACCTCTCATCACCCTCACATGGAAGCATTTTTTCCTTGTATCTAATCTAAATCTCCCCTCTTTCAGTTTAAATCCCTTACCCCTCATCCTATCCCTGCACCCCCTGATCAAGAGTCCCTCCTCACCTTTCCCGTAGCCCCTTTCAGTACTGGGAGGCCATTCCAAAGTCTCCCTGGAGCCTTCTCTTCTCCAGCTGAACATCCCCAACTCTCTCAGCCCGTCCTCACAGGGGAGGTGCTCCAGCCCCCTGAGCATCTTCATGGCCTCTTCTGGACCCGCTCAAGCAGGTCCATGTCTTTCTTATGCTACCTACCTATTCCAAAGCAGGACTGCAAATAATGGTTTCATAATGGTAGTGGCATTTCTGAGCAGGGAGTCAGATGCTGGCACAAAAATAATTAAAAGAACAGAGTAAAACTTATGTGACTAGCCCTATTTACTAGAAAATAGATAGGGCTAAATGCACCACAAAATAGCCGTATCTCTTCCACTGCATCAGAAACTGCTGAAGAATTTTGTACCAAAAGGACATTTGTAATTTGGGGAAGATTTTGCAGTAACTAGGTGTCTGTGAGTTTGTACAGAGCTGAGCCCTGAGTTCCTAGCCAGACATCTATGACACCTGAATGAAGAGCATGCCTTCAGAGAAACCTGGTAAGACAGAACCAAGCCCTGAAATGACAGTTACGTTTCACCTTGTTTGCCCCCAGGAGAACTAGGTCTTCTATTTAGTGTGCAACTATCAACAAACGTCCAGTGGCTTCTTCTGTTTGGGATCCAGTCCAAGAGAAGGGCCATGGCATTCTGATCAGTCACAAAAATACGTAATAGAGCATAAACAGAGAAGGTCAGTCTTGGTTATCCCCTTAGACCCTAGTGATAACATTTCAATTGCCAGACTTAGGGGAACATTTAGTTCATTTTATTCCACTCATTTAACTCTGATGTCCACAGGAATTCCCTCCAGTTTTGTCTTTCCTTCCTCGGCTTTATCAAATATTTTCCTGTTACACAGAATTTTTGCTCCAGCCTTCAGATGGCTTTATGCTTCTTCAGAATCCTTTTGTTCTTGGATTCCAGTGACAGATTTCTGAGTCCTTTTATCTAAATCAAACAAACAGTACATATAAAAATTGGCAGTGGTTCAATATTATCAAACCAGACCAAATAAATCCAGATATTAGAAATTAGAGACACTGCTGTCAGAACACTTTTCAGAATCTTAATTCTGTCTTGCAGCTGCATAGTTTGAAAAGAAGAGTATCATCTCTAAAGCATCTGACTTGCAATAAATGTGAAAATAAACCGTAATGTATTCACCTGGGGATTGGTTGCCAGGAAAACTGTGATGATGAATTGATCTCAATTGGTACAGCATCTTTTTGCTGCACAGAAACTGATTTCTTTGAGCAGGCAGGCTTTGCTACGTGACTGTTTGTAAAGTAAATTTTTTCTCATATTCATACTGAATCTTGGTTTGGGCTTCAATTCTGCACTCATGCATCTTCATAACTTTGTTCATCCACCTGTACCCATTTTTTTTCCTTTGGGACTCATGTTCATATAGATAACTAATTTTCCTAGTTATAATTTTGATGTGTTGACTGTTTATTTTATTGCCTTTCCAGACAGTTTTGTGGGAACGTGACAGAAATTACAGCATATGACATGGAACGGACTTTGACTAAGGATGTGCTTTGTGTTGGCAGGAATTTGAAGCTATTGTGAATGCCTCTGGAGAACATGGCATTGTTGTCTTCTCGCTGGGCTCAATGGTCTCTGAGATTCCTATGAAGAAAGCCACAGAAATCGCAGATGCCTTGGGATCAGTCCCTCAAACGGTATGGTCTCCCTCTTCCCCTTCCAGCACAGCAATTCAAGACTGTTTTCAAATACAGTACATGATTACCTTTGGCTTCCAGTGTGCTTGGTCCTCTCTTCTTTCACCTGCTCCTTGATGCCAGAAGAAACTATCACTCCAGCTGCTCTGCACGATGAAGCAGGTTCTGTGCACCATGGATGTTTTCAGTTGTGCTTTTCAAACCCACTGAGGAGCAGCAAGAGGCTGGTTGCTTATAAATGACATTGTGTTTTCTTTTGAAAGGTTTTGTGGCGATACACGGGAGAGGCACCCCCCAACCTGCCGAAAAATGTAAAGCTTGTCAAATGGCTGCCACAGAATGATCTTCTAGGTAGGTCTGAGATACCTTGAGTGATACCAGTGTGTTTCTTTTAATCTGATACTGCTGTTGTAAGGCCCCATTAGCACCATCTGTGCTGACTCCCTGTGTCACTGTGGGTCACAGAACTCCCTTACAGCCTTTGCTGTTTGAGCCAGAGCTTATTTTCTAGAAACTTATTGCAACTTCAGAATTGCTGAACTATGACACAACTCTGTTTTGAAAGGTGTTCCAACACTTGACTACCCTTACTGTCACAGATGGATGTCTTTACCTCTCACTAGCCAGTCTCAGCACCCAGCCATGGGTTTTTGTCACATTTTTGTCTACTGGACTGAAAAGAAAATTTGAGGTCCTCAAGTGAGCATTTCCAGACAGGTCCTTGGGCTTTTCAAGTGGTAAAATTGTACATGCTATTGCCAGGAGTGAATTTGTTAGCTAGACAGCAGGGCTCAGCTGTGGGAGATTTGCAAAACCAGCAAATGAAAGACAGAGTAGAAAAGTAAGCAATGGTAACATCCTCTTTAACCTCACTTGGCTCTGATTTCATCCTAAAATCTGAGAAGCTTTGGAGGATTATCCAAAGCTTTCCAGAGATGCCCCAAACCAAGGCAGAGCTCTGCAACTCAAAGTTTGTTCAATCCCCTGTAATGTCCTGTTCTCTGCAGCCCTAAGTCTGTCCATAAGCAGTGATGCACACAACAGTCTAAAGTTCTTGATTTATACCTACCAGTGCCATTTTTGTGCAAGTTTTTCCCCAGGGCTGTGTTACTATGACTTAAGAAATCAAAAGCTAAGCAGGTCTTGCTTTCCTCCACAGCTCACCCTAAGACTCGTGCCTTTATTACCCATGGAGGGTCACACGGTGTTTATGAGGGCATATGCAATGCGGTGCCGATGGTACTAATGCCTTTATTTGGAGACCAGATGGACAACGCCAAGCGAGTGGAGTCACGAGGAGCAGGACTGACACTGAATATACTCGAAATGACTTCGAAGGACATATCCACTGCCCTGAAAGCAGTTATTAATGATAAAAAGTTAGTAATAGAAGCACAGCCTTTCTCCTTCTATTGTTGTGTAACACCAGCACTCTAGCTTCCATCTTAACAGAATACTAATCTGTTCTTATATGTCTTCTTATGTCAAAGTTACCCCACTGAGAAGCTTGCCCTGGGTTAACTTCATCCTGTCCCTGTAGCCACACCATCCTCCTCACTACCTGGGATTATAATCCAGGGTGACAAGAACTGGTTGACAGGAGAGGATGCAGGTATCACAGAAGATGAGATATAAGTGCAACGGAAGAAATTAAATTGACAAAAGATGTGTCACCTGCTTAAAGCCAAATTTACCAGGCAGTGATGTTGAGGGTTTGAGACAATGTGGTGAAAAAGGCAGTCAGTGAAGGGAGATGTGGCAAATTGCTTTTCTTCCCCAAATCAGTGGTGACATGAATCAGTGGGGAGCCTCAAAAACTTGAAAGGCTCAGCTGCCTGGCTGATTTTCTTTGTGTGAGGGTTGCCCAGAGATGCTGTCTGCGCAGCAGCAAGTGGCAGTGCTTCAGTATGGTCCAGAGGCTGTAGTGCATCAGGAGGAATTGCCTCCCAGCTGGCAGGGTTTACTAAACATAGCTGTTATCACTCATTTATTTTACAGACTAAATTTCTCAGTCATTTTCCTCCTTCCTAGTGCTCATAAGAAGCTGTATCAGCACAGTCAGCTGCTGCTCTGGCTCAGCAAGTCTGGACAATTCCAGCACAGAGCGGGATGAACATGCAGATGAGGCAGTACAGGGAACCACACTAGATATCATAGTATTGCAGTAAGCATGCCCAAAGTGTTTTAAGGTATCACAGCAAAGGGGAGCTTTAAGACATACCCTCCTCTTCCCCGCTCCCATTCTGTGTTGTCAGTAGGGCTTCTCAGTCCTTGGCATCTTCTTTCCCATCCTGTTTCTGAGAAACGGCACCTTATAGCCATTGTTTCTTAACCACTGTTCTTACAGCAGTAATAATAACATCATTATTATTAATAATAATAATGCATCTTGATCTTGATCTTGAAAAGCTGGACAGCTTTTGTACACCCAGTCTCACATTTCAGCCAGATACCTTCACCCCAGAGATTTAGCTGACAGCTCAAACTAAGCTTTTTCTATTTATTCTAATAGCTTTCCTTTTTTTTTTTTTTTTTCCTATTGAAAACTGCACTTTTCTGGGCCTATAACTTTGCCATTATCCCTCTCATGGGGTGGTGGTGGTGGGGAAACACCACCAGAGAAGCCCCCAGTGGGCCATCAGATAACTGACACTGCGTCCCTTTTTTTCTGGGACTCAGTCTCAGAAGCACAAGTCATTGAAAACACCCAACAACATTTCTTGACAGGTACAAAGAGAACATCAAGCGTCTCTCAGACCTTCACCTCGACAGACCCATCCACCCTCTGGACCTGGCTGTGCATTGGGTGGAGTTTGTAATGAGACACAAAGGGGCCCCACACCTGCGACCTGCTGCCCATGACCTGAACTGGATCCAGTACCACTCCCTGGATGTCATTGCCTTCCTCCTCACTGTGGTCCTCCTCTCCCTCTTAATTTCTCTGAAGTGCTGCCTGTTCTGCTGCCGCAGGCTCTGCTGTAAGAAGGGAAGAACAAAAAAGCCAACCAAATCAAAGTCCCACTAGCAGACGAAACTGGTGGTAGGAGATAAGGCCTCTGCTCCAGCCCAGAAGGATCAGAGAACATCTCACATTTCACTAAAACAATTGCCAACTTTCAGTCAAGAAATAATAGCATTCCTTTAAACTAGCACCATGGGAGGAATTGTTTCACTGATATGATTTTTGCCTTTAATTAAGAATCAGTTGTTAAAATAATTTGTAGAGCAGTGCTTCAGTCACTTGGGAAGATATTAGTGTGAAGTCCAAGGCTCCTGGCTTCCACATCTTGGTGTATGGAGTAATCATGGTGACTTTTTTTACTTCTATATGCAATGGAGATACATAGGGATTTCATAAGACTTTGCTTCAAGGTCTAAGACAGGTTTATCAAGCACTTTGAAATCCCTGTATAGCCGTTGTTGTAGAAGAGGCAAATGTTATTCACTGACAATACGTGTCACATAAGCCAAGCTAGATGCACATCTTAAATGGGTTTTGTATGTGTGTATACAATACCATGAACAAAGTTAAGGTTTCAGCAGGGAAGTGGTTGTAGAGCCACTGCTGTTTCACCCAAGTTCCCCATCAGGCAGAGTGCTGTATCTGGAGATTACCTGTTAGGTGATAAGACCTTTGTAAGCAAAATTTATAGAACCCAACTGATTTACTCTGCAAGTGATGTTCAGGGAAAGACCCAAATCCCAGTCCTATAAATAAATCCCTGATACTAACAATAATGGCTCTTGTGTTTTCTGAGTTTAGAGATACAGGGCTGGACCCTTACTCCATCATGGAGAGAGAGCTGGAGAAGGGGAAGATTCAGTACCCCATGGTGTGAAAGCCACCTCAGTCACAAGGGCCATTTCTCAAGCATTACTGTCTTACTGCTTGGTGACTTGGTCCATGCTGAGAGGTTACATCCTGATGCTGCCACAGGCCCCACTACTGCGGATGGAACAAGACAGAAAAAACCTGTAACATTTAACATTACACTGGTGAGGCCACACCTCGATGACTGGGTTCAGTTTTGGGCCCCTCACCACAAAAAGGCCATTGAATGACTCGAGCGTGTCCAGAGGAGGGCAACGGAGCTGGTGCAGGGTCTGGAGCACAGGTCTGATGGGAGCGGCTGAGGGAACTGGGGGGGTTTAGTCTGGAGAAGAGGAGGCTGAGGGGAGACCTCATCGCCCTCTACAGCTCCCTGAAAGGAGGGTGCAGAGAGGGGGGATGAGTCTCTTGAACCAAGAAACAAGCTCCAGGACAAGAGGGAATGGCCTCAAGCTGCACCAGGGCAGGGTCAGACTGGCTCTTCGGAAGCATTTCTTCCCAGAAGGGGCTGTTGGGCGTTGGAATGGGCTGCCCAGGGCTGGGGGGGAGGCCCATCTCTGGAGGGGTTGAAGAGTCGGGTTGAGCCAGCGCTGAGGGATCTGGTGGAGTTGGGAATGGTCAGTGTGAGGGTCATGGTTGGATTGGAGGAGCTTCAAGGGCTTTTCCAACCGAGATGATTCTGTGATTCTGTAATGATTAGTTAAATTCTAGGGCTCCGAACAGCCCGGGGCATCTGCATAGATCACGGCAGCACAGGTGTCCTGATGAGTTATTTTGTTACTGCTGTTATTTTGTACTGCTGTTTGAAATAGCTGTTATGTTTAAGAAGACAGTCCCTCTCCTCCTCAGCCTGTCCCCGTCGCAGAGCCTGATTCTCATGGGCATGCACTCCACTTGCAACCCATCCAGAACTGATGCCGACTGTTGCTTTTCATCCTGTACCTTTCTCTCCCCTCCTCCTGCCCCTGGTAAACAGAATGAAACTCCGCTTTGGGACATACAGAAAGTCCCCATGGTGCGTAAGAGCTGACTTGTGTTTAAAATGCAGCTTTTGTGGCTCCTCCTGTTCATGAAGTGACAGCTCTGGCTGTCCCCACAGTCTCGACTGGAGCCAGGTGACAGCAGCGTGCCTGTGCCTCGGAAAACGAGAGCCAGTGAGACCTTGCAGTGCCCATCACACCACCAACAGCAGTGGTTTCAGTCATCTCTGAGCATGGGACTGGCTTCCAGCAGCTGTCTGATGCAAAAAAAACCACTTTAAAATGCCCTTACAGAGAAGTAAACTGCTGTGAAGAGGCTCTGGATCGATCCAGTGACTTTTTCTGCATGGACAATAGAAAAAACCCTTAATTTCAGATTGGATGAACAGAATTAAAAAGAAAAAAAAAAAAAGAAAGAAAAAAAGTCCTGATTGCAGCTGTTCGGTTTGTTTTTTTTTCCCAAAACTCAAAACCTTGTGTAGGTGAAAAAAATTATCTGTGAGAAAGGGTGGAAGAATCAAAATGCCCATCCCATGGCTTTCATTTAATTTTTTTAAGATCTTTACCAGCCAAAGCAAAACAGCAGCAGAAGCCAGGTATCCCTTGCTCTCCTTAGCCTCGACTAGTTTGTCCTGCTCTTTATTTTCCCTTGGCTCACCAGAGAAAGGAGAGAGAGGCCTTCAGGGACGTGCAGGCCTGGGACTGGACAACACACTGTGCCCAGCAGAGGACACTCCAATATCGCTAATGGCAGGGAGAAAGAACCAGTCCATCATTCTCCACCAAGCCAGCCCAGGTGAGTCGGGGGAAGTTGATAACAACCTGTTTATCCCCCTGTGCTCTGGGAATACAGACCCTCCTGCCCAGATATGATTTGCAGAGTGAATTAGGAGCCAAACTGCATGGGATAAGCAGCTTTGGTGCAGAGGAGGGAGCCGAAGGGGCTGCAGCATCACCGCAACAGCTTTCCCAACCCTTCTCACAGGAAGTTTTGCTGGGGATGCTGTCCCCTCTTATTGCCCCATAATTTGGTTCCATATAGAGCCATGCTGCCCCTTAAGCAGGGCAGAGAGCCTCAAGCCCCTGCTTCCTTTACTGGGAGAAGGTGAAATCACTAGCCACAATGTATTTCTAAGCAACAGAGCTGAAACTGGGTCGTTCCCAGAAGGGGGAACTGAGGCAGGACCAGCCATTGCTCCTGTCCCTGAGCTGCACAGGGCCCACAACACCCCAGGGTTCCAGGCACTGCAGCCTGAGCTTTTCCAGCAAACCCTTCCAATCTCTGCTTTTAAACACCTGCCAAAAGACAGCAGTCAAAATCCCTTTGCTGCCCTTGGAGAAAGGAGGTACAAACACCTCCTGTCTCCAGCAGCTTCTCAGCACCACCGAGTCCTCGCATAGCACCCCTTCAGAGCTATGAAAGGAGAGCAGAGTTACTTTCCACTCCCAGTCAGGGACTTTGTTTCTTTTATTTTGCCTGGATTTTAATATCCAGGCTTGCAACAGTAATGCTGGGAGAAAAAAAGCAGTGCAAGTCCGTGCTGCTAGTGGATCTTCTGGTGACCCTTGGACCCTCCTGGCTGCAAAACATGGTCGAGAGCCTCCTTGGCTGGGTGATGGGTGTGTCCTGGGGGACACAGCAATCCTGACTCCAGTAGGAGGATCCCGTAGGCATCTCTGTCTGCTTCCCACCATCCAGACCACGGGAAATTACAGGAATTGCTGACATTTTTCTGCAGCCACAGGGTTTCTGCAGCCTCACCCCAGCCCTCCTGTCCCTGAGGGCAACAGTGAGCTTTTTCTACTGCCATGGGAGCTCCAGGCAGCTCTCAGGCTCGTCCACCTCCCAGATGTGTGGGTCCAAGAAGACCCTTGGCCCACAGGGACACAGCACTCAGAGGGGGGCTTGCCGCTTTCAAGACATGCTGATAAATTAAATACGATCGTTACTCAAGGACAGAGTAAGAAATGGCAGCGACCTGCAAATGAGCACTCCGTCCTCCTCCCATTGTGTAGGGATCCCTGGGGCCAGGACACCCACAGATGGGTCCTGGTGCTGCTTTGCCCTGTGCATTCTCACTTGGATGCTCACACACTCAAACCTGCAACTATTTAACTCATTTTTTAAAAAAACATGTCTTTTGGGTACCTTTTCCAGAAGTAAATACTTATTGCTGTCAGCAGCCAGCCATGACTCCAGTTTGGGGGTTTCACAGAGGAGCTCCCAAACCTTTCCCTTTCAGCCTTGTTTACCGCTGTGGGAAAGCACTGACAGATTGAGATGAGCAAGTGCAGTGTGTGTGCCTGCTTCCCGTAGGAGTGTGGATGAGGGATGCTGACCTGCCAGGAGCAGCACCAGCCTCATTTAAAAACCAAAAAATCCCCACCCCAAAACCACACACATCCACAAACAAGGTTGCTTTGGGATTGCAGGTGTGATGACTGTGATGGTCCAGTGCTCTGCCCTTCTCCCTGAAAGCCTGGGGAGAGAGGCAGGGGTAATACTGGTCCTTGCCAGTCCCTGCAGGAAGCAGTTGAGGTTGCCCCATGACATGCCGTGGCCCCTGCCATATTCTCCAGAGTTGTACTTGCAGCATCCCTGCAGACACCCAGGCAGCATCCCAGTGAGCCTGGCACTTGACACTGGAGACATCCCATCCCGTGACATGCTGCCCATCAGCCAGCTCCTGTCCCCAGCACTGCCCAGAGGATGGCAGGGACCTGACACCAGCAAGCCAGGTACTTTTAGTTGGCACAGCCATGCAGCGCCTCTCCAATTAATTATCACCTACAGAGGTGGTTTTAGGAGTTATTTATAGGTGGGCGTGATGAAACCTGGGGAAAAGCAGTTGCCAAAGTGAACTAGGCACAAAATGCAGGACAGACTCCCCCTCCCTGGCAAGGAATGTGCCCTGCTGAACCCAGAGAGTGAGTGAACTGCTCTGGCTTTAGCGTTTAAGCTCAGTGAGCCAGGTTAAACCCATGTGGCAGCTGGGCTCATTCCACAACCCCGCTGCTGCTGGTGCTTCAGGCTGCTGGGCTTGAACCAGGCTTACAAGGGAAAGAGAAGATGAAACCTCCACCTGCAAACATTTCCTCACTGTCAGAGGATGCCGGTATTTCTGGGAGAGGTGATGCTGTCTCTGAGCTCATCTTTCCCAGAGCAAACTCCCGCCCTGCCTATGGTGGGGTTCACATCTCACACTAACCACAGAATCACAGAATCATCTCAGTTGGAAAAGACCTTGAAGCTCCTCCAGTCCAACCATGACCCTCACACTGACCGTTCCCAACTCCACCAGATCCCTCAGCACTGGCTCAACCCGACTCTTCAACTCCTCCAGGGATGGGGACTCCGCCCCTGCCCTGGGCAGCCCATTCCAACACCCTTCTGGAAAAAAATGCTTCCTAAGAGCCAGTCTGACCCTGCCCTGGCACAGCTTGAGGCCATTCCCTCTTGTCCTGGAGCTTGTTTCTTGGTTCAAGAGACTCATCCCCAGCTCTCTGCAACCTCCTTTCAGGGAGCTGTAGAGGGCGATGAGGTCTCCCTTCAGCCTCCTCTTCTCCAGATTAAAACCATCACAAAAGAAGCTGCTGTTGTGCAATTCTGCTTTGACAGGTACTAGCAAGTGCTCCCAGCATCAATTCCCTTTCTATTAAGGATGGGTGAAGGGTTTCATATGCCAGATCTGATTGCTTAGGATGATAAAAGCAAGTCATCAGCACAGGCTATTCAAGCATCAGCAAATCCTAAATCCTCCCCAGGCAGATACTGGCTGGCTTATCTCATC
>NW_020799107.1:10697710-10732722 GCF_003259725.1 Athene cunicularia | reverse complement strand
GAGGGGTGGGGGGTGGGTGGATGATCCTCCCTTTGCTGGGGCAGATCCAAGCAAGCTGCATCTGTTACCAAGCATCCCTCTCTGGCTCATCAGTCTCTCCCAGTGAGGGACCAGACTGCATCCCAGTGACTCTCTTTGTGCCTGACAAGACTTTGCAAAGCATCTGCTGGAAGCTTTAATTAACGTTAGGTGGGGGGTTAATCAAATCAGGGCAGGAACCCAAGCTCCGTTTATCTTCCAGAGGCTGCTGAAGAGACAGTGGGGCCATCCTTTGAGTTTTGGCCACAAATGGTTTGTCCGAACTCCTTGAAGGAGTGGGCCCGAGATGATTTCAGCATGCCACGAGGGATGCTGCGGGATGATTTGGTGATTGTCAGGGGAAGGAAGGGGAAACCACAACCAGTGGTGCTTCTGACATCGAGCAAGTCTATTAAACAGCAAACCAGGGGCTCCTTCCTTTTCATGAAGGACATGAGGGTCCCCCAAACCCAAATCAAGCAGTCAGTCACTCCTTGCAGAACTGACTGCCCCACAAGTTTGCTCCTCTTTTGTCTAGGCTCCCCTGCACACAGCCTTTGGGAAAAACATGCCTTAATATTCTGCTCCCCCCCTCCCATTAAAATAAAACAGCCCAGATGTGTCATTTGTTGCTTGGTAGTCCCTGAATTTCACTGATGGATCAAGCCTCCTGAGTTGAGAAGAGGCAAGCTCCAGGAGATGCTTCATGTAAAGCCTGTTACCCAAAAAAGAGGGTTTTCGATGGGAGGCATGAGCGGGTCAGGCCACAGATGCACTTTGGGGGTTACACTGCCAGGGATGATCACTATCTCCAATACTTTACAGTCACCCAAGCCCACATTTTATGAAAGAACAGGCCTGATCAAGCTGGTTTGGGTTATTGAGACGGTTATAAGGGTCCAGCAGATGACGAATCAAACCCAAACCTGGAAGAGGACTGAGCCAGGGAAACCCAGCACCCAGGGCAGAACTCCAAGTGATGCATCACGATCCTTGCAGAAGGTGTTTTCTACCACTTTTTTCCACAGAGCAAACCATCGTGCCTCCACGGGGCACGGAGGATATGGCCATCAGAGGAGGGTGGGCACAGGGGACAGCCCTGGGAAGGATGGGGTTTTGGTGGCAAAATAAACCTGCCAACAAGAGGAAAACCTAGGAGCAACCTTTTAGCCAACTCCTCTCCTCTAAGCAGTCATGACCAGCTCCTCACCTTGCAAGATAGGGGTGTCCTGACAGCAGATAATCCACAATGAGCATTTAATTAAGAGCTGAGAAGGAAGCAAAGCAATTGATTTTCAGCAGGGATTTCTAGGGGTGAAAACAGATGTCCAGAGACCTCCAGGGTCTTTAATCATAGACTAGTTTTCATTACATACTGCAGTGGTCATTTGGACACTGAGAGCTGGCGAGGACAAAGCAAAAATCATAGATACAGCAGCTTTTCTGTAAAGACACTGATAACCCAGAGGTGACTTTTCTTTTCCTGCCCCTTCAGACATATCTTCTTCAAACATTTAGTGCTGAACTGATGCAAGATGATCATTCAATTTTGATGGCTGAAGTAGAGAAAAAAATGGTGCAAATGCATTTCCAAGGTGACCTGCACTGAAGCAGTTCGTTGCCTTGATTGACCTGAGGAAAAAAAACGAAATGATTTCAAAGTTGAAATAGAGGGAGTCAGTCCACAGTGAAGCAGCTAATGGGGAACTGCTCAAAGCAGATGGCTGGTGCCCTTCTTGCCTAGACGGTGTAGGAGTGAGTCAGCACACAGTGAGGCATCTGTGGTGGGGCATCACCCCAGGGAGGAACTCACAGTGCCAAAGCCACCAGGAGGGGACCAATAACCCCAGCAGAAATCAAACCTTTCTGTAAATAATTCAGAAATAATTCAAAAAACACTACAGCAGACCACCAGTGGGACACCATTTCACACACCTTTTGCTTTCTCACCAGGCATCCTCCACCAGGCCGGAGGGTGGGTTTTCACACCATGTTACATTATGAAGCTCCCAACATCAACCACAGACACACTGACAGGTTACTGGCACTGACCAATTTCACAGAGGAAAGGAAACAAGTAAGGACAAGGCAGCTGAGTTAAGAGACCTTACCATTGGAAACTTGCTAGTTATTGGAAATGAGAGAAAAGAAAGACAGGCAACAGGATACACAGCCATCCATGGGTTTTAAGGAAGCATGACAAAGCATCATTATTGAACCGGCAGATCCACACGTGTAATCTAATCTGGGATAATTATTCTTGTTTTTCTCCTCAGTTCATGCACATCTCAAGGCAGGTGTATCTGCACAAAGTGAGCAACAAGCTGTTCTAGGAAAGCATCTGTAGGAAATGGAGGCCTGAGAATCAGCAGCAGTGAGTAAAATAGCGGCTCGACTGCATCATCCTCCCACTTAAAACTTTGCCCCAAATGCACAGTTTTGAAGTCCAAATGCCAGCCACGACACAGACGCTCTCCAATAGCTGCAGCCAAATCTTTGGGCTGCAGCAGTGCTCACCCTACCACCCTGCTTTCTCCAAGGAGCCTCAACTGGGATCATGAATGACTCGAGCGTGTCCAGAGAAGGGCAGCGGAGCTGGTGCAGGATCTGGAGCACAGGTCTGATGGGAGCGGCTGAGGGAACTGGGGGGGTTTAGTCTGGAGAAGAGGAGGTTGAGGGGAGACCTCATCGCCCTCTACAGCTCCCTGAAAGGAGGGTGCAGAGAGGGGGGATGAGTCTCTTGAACCAAGGAACCAGCGCCAGGACAAGAGGGAATGGCCTCAAGCTGCACCAGGGCAGGGTCAGACTGGCTCTTAGGAAGCATTTCTTTCCAGAAGGGGCTGTTGGGTGTTGGAATGGGCTGCCCAGGGCAGGGGGGGAGTCCCCATCCCTGGAGGGGTTGAAGAGTCGGGTTGAGCCAGCGCTGAGGGATCTGGTGGAGTTGGGAACGGTCAGTGTGAGGGTCATGGTTGGACTGGAGGAGCTTCAAGGGCTTTTCCAACTGAGATGACTCTGGGATTCTTTGAATTAACTGAAGCTGCAAGAGCCTGGGTGGTGTCTGAACCGCAGCCCAAATCCCACAATAGTCATGGGTTTGGGTGCTGAACGGAGGCAGAAAGATGCAGCAAGGGCTGAGTGAGCCTGAGAGGGAGAAGCATACTGGCAGCACATCCCTCACCCTGCTCTGGAGGCCAACACCCTCCTGAGGGCAGGGTTGAAAAATTAAATGGGTTAGATGGGAAAGTATCTGCTTGGGAAATCAGGGATGGCTGAGATCAGAAGACAAAAGGAGGAGATACAACAGCTGGCTCCTGGTGCATCATCTCTGGAAGAGTCTGGGAGGAACTTGTTTGCTCATTCCCTTTAACAATGCAAAGGGATCATCAGTACCTTCCTTAGCTCATGAATTCAACAAAAAAGTTACTTTTTTTCCCTAATCTCTTCATCTTCTCCTAGGCTAGACTTTGGTTTTACTTTGAAAATCAAGTCTCATTATGCTGAGAAGGAAACTTCCAGCCTCTTTCCATGAGTCAGATGACCTGGTATCTGCAGGGTCTGTGCACTCATCAGCCACCAGCATGCGTTCTCCTGCAAGCTCATTCCTCCTCGCGAGGAGGGACCGCGGCTTTCAGAAGAGGACACAGTTACACCCACCTGAGCACAGATGGAGCAATGGGTGCCAAACAAGCTACAAGCACATCCTTGTGTGCAACATCCTCCTCATGACCTGCGAGACACAGCAGTCCTGGCTTAGCAGCCATTGCCATGGTGTGCCTCACCATGAGGGACCACAAGATGCATTTGTGCTAAGGATGAAATGAAACCATCGCATCTCTTCACCCTTGCCAAACTGAAGCCACAGCCTGATACCTAACATTTTACTTTCGTGGCTTGTAATCTGAACTCAATTCCCATCAGGAGCACCTCAACTGCCTTGGCTACATACAAGGATGTTTTTCTTCATTCAGAAAACAACCAGAAAAACATCTCTGTGCCAAAATGGGAGTATTTTCTCGCTTCAGAAAGTTTCTTATCTAGTGCTTGAACACAAGCAGCATCTTTAGAGGACAGATCATATCCAGTGACTTTCCCCCAGGAGTACAGGGTGATAAGGCATGGAGGACGGTTGGACTGAGATCAGCCCCAGAGGACTACTGGCTCTACGTGTGGAAACGTGCTGCAAGAAACACATCATTCACATGGCAGAAAACCCACTAAATTAATCCCACGCATCAAAGCTGCTTTGAGATGAAGAGACAACAGTAGATGACATCTACTCGGGAGCACTGGAATAGTAACAGCTTTAATAATAATAATTTTTTTTTCCCAAAACTTTTTTTAAAAAAAAAAACAAACACCAAAATAGGAACATTAAATGTTAAGTACATTAACCAGTTACTGAACAAAGGGTGGTAACAAAAAGCCCGGGCAGTAGTTTTGGAGAAGAGCTTGACATTTAGCAGACAAAAGGCATCCAAAGGATGTATGCCCAGTCCTAGCACGTGAGGAGGGACTAAATTTTGGACTGAGGACAAGGACAAATGAATGCAGCAGTCACCCCACTGGCCCCAAAACGTGCTGGCTGTGCTCCCATGGGTCCCAGGGAGGGTGCATGCCATTGATGAGCTGAGCACAGCAGGTTTTAGGCTGCTGCTGAAATGTTAAGCTGGGTATACGGAGTACCTGAGGTAGATAGAAAAAACAAGGCAGGGGAAGTTTAAAAAAAAAAAAAAAACCAAAAAAAACCAAAACTGAAATTATTCAGGGACATCCCTGAAACACAGGAGGCTCAGGGGGTCCACAGAGCAGCTGTTCTGCAGAGCTACAGACCTTGTCAGGAGAAGGGTGAAAGCTGAGATTTGGGTAAAACCCCAGGAGAAAACTATCCTTCTGCCTGCACACACGCTCTGGCAGGAGGTATTCCTTAGTGCAATGGAGATTGCTGCTCGTACAGGTAAAAATGTGCTTTTAGGGTGCCCTAGGGAAAGGGGACAGATAGTGGGCTTGGCTGCTGACAGACCTTCTCTCTGTGCTATAAGTTGCATAGGAAACTCCTTAAAGCCCCTGAGGAGAAATTTAAGGTGCTTTTTACTTCTTGTGGGGTCCATTGAGAGTAATCGTTTCTGGGGATATGATTTTGGGAAAAGGAAAGGAAACTGTTCCCTCCCGAGGCCGTCATGCCTACACGATCTGTCAGATGCCTTTCCCATTCTTTGTTTTCTTTTGGGGGATTAACCTGAAAGAAAAGCATCCTTTAACAACTAATCTTTCCATTGTAGCAGCGTTTCACTACAAGAAGACTTTGCACTTAAAATAACCTTTTTGTGCAAAAATATTTCCCTCCCATGTAAAATATTTGAAAGTTGGGGAGTGGAAAGAGGAGGGAGGATCATTCAAAAGACTTGGTTATAAAACAAATGGGGAAAAAATACATGCAACATGGTGCCGCAAATATTTAGCTTGCTGGCACCAGGTTTATAGCAAAGACTATTTACAAG
This sequence comes from Athene cunicularia, assembly GCF_003259725.1. Classification (NCBI taxonomy): domain Eukaryota; kingdom Metazoa; phylum Chordata; class Aves; order Strigiformes; family Strigidae; genus Athene; species Athene cunicularia. The sequence continues at coordinate 10,727,206 of NW_020799107.1, read as the reverse complement.
TTAAACTGGACTTTAGGAGCCTTGCAGAGTCCCACTCAAAGCCCTCAGAATCAATGGCAATGAGCGTTCAGTTGCGTAGTGCATCTGGAACACCTCCAGCGAGCTTGGATTTCAAATTAAGAGAAACATTTTGTCTTTTCCTCCTCCTTTTTTTTTGCGTGTGTAAAGGGGTATATGGATGGCAACAATTCCCTCTCCTTGTCCTGCCTCCTCCCCAGAGCAGGAGCATCTGGAGTTTGCTGCCATGGCAGGGTGAGCCACTCTCACCACCCTCCTGGTCCATCTCCCAAGGAGGTCTCTGCTGGGCCCCAAACCTCCAGCTTCTTCCAGAGATGTCCTGCAGCACCTGGGTGGGATGAAGCATGAGGGGCAGCAGCCACTTCTCCTGGTTTAAAAATGGTACCCACGCATCTGAAAACAGGCAACGAGACCTCCCTGCCCACGAATGAGAAAATGCATGTTTGCAGAGACACAAAAATAAAACAAAAATCAACTAAACGGGTCACAGGGCCTCTGAATTAAAAAAACCCCCAACACCCTCCTTTTTGGTGTAAGATGCTTGTGGAGCTGAGGACATCCAAAGTTCATATGGTGTTTTACAGTCACGTCTGGGAGTCTGTCAAAGCCTGACTGTGGTGGCGGGGGAGGGCATTTACTGTGCTTCCTCTTAAAATACATATTTACATGACTAACGTTCATCTCAAAAATGATAATTTAAAAGCAGTTTCTACAATGTAAAAAACAGTCACAACTTCCCTCCAAAGTGCTTACAACCTTTACTGCTTATTACAAAAATTAGACTTTTATTTGCAAATGCCTAGAAAATGTGACCTCTTTTGTGATTCCCTTCCCACCCTCTTTCCCCCTTTAAAGTTTTTTAGTAAGAAATAGTTTAACTGGTATCAATGCTGTATGAAAAGCCATGCCCTTCTGAATGCCTTCCTATCAAGGAGGGATGACTCTTGATGATTTCCAGTCCTGGTGGAGAACTTGCAAACTTTGGCCTCTTAAAACCCAGGGAGAGCAACCTCCACTTCTTTTTAAAGTCAACTACTTAAAAAAAGAGGGGAAAAAAAGCACAGAAAAAACCCCAGCAAACGAGATGTGGACAAAAACTTCACGGCAGGAGCTAGATGGCAAAATCCTCGTGGTCTTGTGGGCTGAAGGCAGCTGCCCGCAGGATGTCCAAGGAGTTGACGAGGATCAGGGTGCCGGTGAGATGCTTCCAGCGTTTGGTGATGGGGTTCTTCATTTTGTCCAGGCCAGTGTGCAGCTCCTGGATCACATCACGGTAGCTGTCGCCCATCTGGCTGCTCCAGGTGAGAAGGAAGTCGTATGCTGGCTTCCACATGGCCTGCAGCGAGGGGGCAGAGGAGATCAGAGCTGAGTCAGGCTGGATGGCTGGTGAGCAAGTGATGCCATCCCCAACACACCCCCATCCCAGAATAAGCATATTCCTGGGAAAAAACACCCCCAAATTTCCCCAGCACACCCAAATCCCTTTTATCCCCCAAGGGTGCTCCAGAAGAACATGCTCTGGAGGTATCTGTGACCCTAGAGGACCCACGGAGACCAAGACCTGTCCACTCTCACCTCGCTGTCCACTGTCCCCATCTTGTCCCGGTGCGGGGCCTCGTAGGCATCCATCTGCTGCTTGGAGACTTTGGCAAGCTTCTCGGCAAGCTCCCTCCAGCGCTGGGCCACCTCCACAGCCGTGGTCAGCAGCACAAAGTCCTGGATGAGCCGGACGACCAGCCCCTGGCAGTCCATTTTCAGCAGGGCCTGAAGGACGGCGGTGAAAACCAAACAAGAAAATCAAGGCAGGAGATAGAGGACAGGTGACCCAGGGGACCGTGCAGGGAAGTCCCTCGAGAAGCCACCCTAAAAATCCTCCCAACTCCCTTTCTAGCAACAGCTGTTGAAATCAGGCCACCGGGCTCAACAGAAGAGGAATCCCATTAATTAAATGAAGCACCCTACCCCCGTTCAAGGCTTGCACAGCCTGGGCTGGCCAACAGCCTTATTTTCCAGGCAACCCCTCAAGATGTTCAGGCACAAATATAAGCAGTTTAAAGCATCCCAGGGGTTGAGATGAACAGATGCCTTTAATCAAGGTATCTAATCCAGCACAGTCTGTGCAGCTTGCCTCCATGAGCCCTGAGGAGCACAGACAGGTGGGTATGGGCCAACCAGAGCATTTTGGGATGGGAGACAGACATCAACCTCGGGAGGAGATGGGCTGAAGTGAGACCCAGCAAAGGGCCAGTTGACAGCACTACAGGACCATCGCTTAGCTTGGGATGTTCTTGGTTTTTTCACCACCCCTCTGCCTTCCTGTGCCAGTGCAGAAACCTCCTCCTTCAGCATCATTTATTGACATAAAGCTGAGATTTTCTAAAAATGGTTTTGAAGAAGTGGGGAAAAGGAACTGCAGCAATCACTGTTTTCCAGCTAGCAACAACTTAGGCAGGAAAAAGTGACAGAGCAGCTCCTGTCTTCAGGTAGCAAATCACATTAATATCTGCTCAGTGGAAAGCAAGCTACAATAGGAGAAAACCCACAACGCAGCCCAGGAAAGGAAGGGTTTGAGTGGCAATTATCAGAGGAGAGTATCTGAGCGACAGAATCACCATCCCGCTCACCAGGGCTCCCCCAACCTCTGCCAGAGCCCATGGACCACAACAGCCTCAGCAACAACCCCAGTCCCTGGGCAAATCCCACCCCGAACCTCAAATGGCTACAGAAAGGTGCTTTATATTATGAAACAGGCATCCCCTTTTTAAAACAAAGAAATCAAGCAAACAGGCCCCAGACTATAGTTTGCCAAGTACCCTCTTGTTTTCCTGTGTGGCACCAGCAGAATCAGGATGGTAGCTCCAGGATGGGCAAATGCGAAGGGGTCACTGTTTCAATAGGGGTAATCACTTCAGTAAAGGCAAATCACAGCTCATGGATGCAGGAGACAGCCCCTCAAGGGATGCTGAACACCAGAGAGCACCCAAGGAACCACACTGGCACACATGTCCCCATCGGGAACATCACCCACACCTTCACAACAGCGCGGGTCTGTTTACTACAGACACCGTGGACGTGGTGGTCCTCATGCAGCCAGAATCCTTCTGCTTTGTGCGGCCGCAGGTCCTGACATCCTCTCCTGTCATGGGGGTCTGAGCAAACCCCAGCTGGTTTGGCTCTGGGGCAGAAGAAGGGTTAAATCCTCACATAGGCAATTTCACGGGGACAGTTGGGGGAAGATGGAAACACCTGAAACCACTCCAGCAATTTGCAAAGCAAATGCATGTTGATTTTCCCCTTATCTGTTTCCAGCTTAAAGCTGGGCTCGAATCTAATTACAGCTGCAGACCAGCATTTGTTTGCTCCTCCGAAGTGCTTAGAGTGGTTTCCTGTATTATGAGGGAAGTAATAAACCCTCTTGTTAAGCAAGGAAAATACATTTAAAAGAGTGCTAGTGTTTGGTTTTTTTTTTTTAAAAAGGGCACCAAGAAGCATTTCCATCTCACACCTGTGCCATAACCACCTCCTCTCCAGCAAAGTTACATTACCACCCAGCCCACAGATTCACCACCCTCTCTGCAGGTGAAGGATTTGGGATTCAGATGGTCCAAAGGATGGGCAGATTTAGCATCCTCAAACCTGCCTTTCCGCTTAATTGCCTATGTCCAGTTCCCAAAACAACGGGTATTTAGCAAAGCAGGCTAAATGAGCCACTCTCATCTCTTGTTGGAGGCCGAGAAGGTCAGAGGCAGCGGGAGCAAAGCACACCACAGGGGTTAAAATGGACAGAGCTGCAGGAGATGGATTCTCCTGTTCCTCCAAGTAAACAAGAAAACAGCATCAAATAAAGCAGCTGGGAGGGCCATGTAATTGAAACCTGTATAATCACTCAAAGCAGCAGCTTTGGACAACATGGATTGCTCCCTGCCATACAGCACATTAACTCTGAAACCTACTGAGGGCCTCAGAACCACCTACTTCCTGTGCTGGTGATTTGAGCTAGGGAGGCTCAACACACACATTACAGGCTGGGGAAAACACAGGAGAGTGGGCAGAGGTGATGGGAGATAGGGACAGCACCAAAGCCAGGTGGGGATGGGGTGCAAGAAGGACACACGGCCACTAACATCACAGCCAAAGGGGGAGAGGTAACAGCAACACACTACTTTTTCCGGCCTGGGCAGGACTCGCTCCCTCTGACATAGAGATACATGAAAGGTGGGTGGACACAGGGCTCCCCTGGAAGCCCTGACTGCCCAGCCAGGATTAGCAGGGCTCACAACAGACTTAATCCTCCAGCAGGTGCTTTTGGGATTACACTCCAATTTCTTTCCATCCTCCTCCCTCACCCAGCACAAGTCTCACTGGAGAGCTCAGTACACCCACGGTGTCTCCATCCTTCAGAGCCCAGCCGTGCTCCCTGCTGAGGCGTGACCTGGGCTGTGCCTTGCCAGCACCCTCCAAAGCATTCATTAACCTCAGAGTGGCTCCGAGCCTACTCCACCAGACTAGCACACAGCAAAGGAGATGGTTTGATATTCAAATCCCAGTTCAAAGCAGCGCAGAAGCACCTCTACTTAAAAGACATCCAGGGGAGGCTGAATTTGCATCCCAGCTCTGAAGTGCAGAATCCCATTTCCCATCCTTTAATGATGGAAACCAGCATCTGGAAGAAAGCAAGCCGAGCCAGAATGAACAGGCAACCCCAAAGACCACCTGCAGATGCACAGCCACCCCTGCCTGTGTCCATCACCACAACCTTCATGGTCCTCCAGCCCTGCTTGCTCTCCCACGCACAAATATGCAGCGCCCCGCAGTCCAGCCATGACTTCGATGTGCTTCAGAGGAGCCAACTGAGCTGGGGAGGGACTTGTTTCTTTCTCATCTTTAGCCAAACTAAAGGAGTAAAAATTCTTTTGCCCCAGGAGCGGAAAGCATCACCAAGTTTACATGTGCCCACCAAGCACAGTGCAAGACCCACAAGGAAGCTGTTACGGAAACAGACTTTTAAAATTCATGATATTTTCTTAAAATAGCATTTAAATTGGAAAGCACTGCAGGGAGTCCAAGTGTTATCATGCATTAGTCACCCCCCTGAGACATCAGTGGGGGAAGCGGAGATGTGGTTACTGTAAGCAGTAATATTTAGTGTCCCACGAACCGCTGCAGGGACAGGGATGCAACCCGAGTGTGGCAGGCAGGACAGGCAGGTGATGTGCCCAGGATGGCACCGTTCCACAGCTCCTACCTGGGACCTCCTCAAACGTGGGGAGAAGAGCCCTGTGTGTCCCCAAGGGGTCAATGAGACCCACTGGGTGAGAGGATGCTCATGCACAGGTTCCATCACCCTTTCTAGGATAGAGGTCAGGTTTTTGACCCAAACAAGTTGGCTCTGTACAAGCACTCCCCAAAATAACACTTGCTTTAAGCATTAAACACCTTTTACTCGCTTCTCTCATCTGTCAGTCATACACATTTAGAATACCGAGCCACACTTGATCTTAAATATCAATTACTTTGTTTTTACCTAACAGCCAGGCACAGGCTCTGTGGGACAACTTCCCTCAACATGGTGACCAGCTGTGTCTCAGGGTGCTTAAGGCATCACTTCTGAAATGACACCAAGTGCCATCAGCCACACTCCCAGGTAGTTCGGGGAGGGTACCATGAAAGCAACCACAGGCAGCTTCTTTGTTTTTCCCCCAAGAGCAAAATTGCATAGGAGCAAGAACACAGGATCTGCAGCTGCTGCACCAGGGATGGGAAGGCAGTAAAGATTTCCTGCCAGCCCCAGAAAATAAAAGTGCATTGGTTTATACTGTCCATGGAGCAAGGAGCCTTTCAGCCTACAACAGCTGACAGACATCGGTTGCATTTCTGCAGCCTTCTACTAATTGATAGGGGCACAGGGTAAGGCTTACAAGTGTTGTACATGAAAAGGTGCTGGAAGCCTGCAAGCAACTCCTCCTCCTTCTGTGCCGCAAGCAACTTGGTCATGCAAAGACAAGACATGCCGTATAGAAAACAGCCCCACCAAGTTCAGCATGGCACAGCGTGGTTCCTTAGGGGAGAAATGTTCAGAGTCTATGCATGCGGTGGAGATTTGTATCCATGAATACAGAAGAAGGGCAGGAATGAGGCTTTCCCTCTGGACCCAAATTCAGCACAGGGACTACCATTAGCCAGAAGATTGCTTTGGGATGGAGGAGCAAGAGGGGGCTGACATGAGCAACCTTGGGCTGGCATGGTCTGGGCCAAGCGATGGACACCCTGGAGGACATTAAGGACTGCTTGAGCTCATCAGCAGCTCTTTGGGGTCTGCAGGCAGTACATTTTCGTAGAAGAAAGGCAGCATGCAGACACCTCCAGTCAGAACAAATGATAGAAAACAATGAGGAAAAAAAAAAATCCCATCATCATCTTCTGTATGATCTTTAGAAGAGCCTGGAGAAGAAAAAGTTCATAGTTTCCATAGCTCTCTGCTGACACACCCAGCAGCATTCCCAGAAGACCCATGTTTTTCCCAAAGGCAGCATCTATTGGAAAGGATGATAAATGCAAATCCCTATAAAAACACCATCTTATAAATCCAGAGAAAGGGAGAAATGCTGTGTCCCTTGACAAGTCTAACCCCAGCTCCCAAGGAGCAGGTAGTGCATGGCCAGGTACCCGTGGCCCAGCTGCAACGAGGTCTTCTGCATCTGTGCTTAGGCTTTTTTAGCAAGACTACCTGTGCCTGCTTTTGATGGGCAGAGAGGTAGGTTTCTCTTTCTGATGTGATGACTAACTTCTGAGCAACATTCCCCCAGTTACCTTCACACACCACTTGCTAGTGCTAGATTAGAAAAATAATAATTAAATGCAGATTACTTATTAACTAGTCATCATGACCAGGCTTTTCCATGCTTGGCTGCTGGTGCATGGCTCTGCCATTGCAATTTTGTGTATTCAACGCTGAAGTCAGATAAGACTGCTTACTATTTCTCCCTTCACAGTCCCTTTGAGAGGAGACAACCAACTTTAAGATGAAACGGCCAGATCAGCACTTAATCCAACCGGTTCTTCTTGCCAGCAGACGCCAGAAAGCAAGTCCATTTGTTACAAATAAAATCAGATTTAAACACAACATAATACATTACTGCTCCATTGTCATCCCCTGAAACTTTTTTTTTTTTTTTTTTTTTTTTTTTAAAAATTTTTTTTTTTTTTTTTTAAGAACAGGCTCAATCTAATTTCTCCATAAGCTAAGGAGGATTTGACAGCAGCAAGGAGTTTAGAAGAAGAATCATCTTCCACCAGGAAGGGAGCTCTTACTTTATCAACAGGCTCAGACTCACAAATACCAGGAAACAGAGCCAATGCTTGGGATTAGCCTCCGTTCAAACAAGGGAAATAAAACTTGCTCTGGGACTCTGCACTCCAGGGATCCCTTGGGAAGTGTGATGTTTTCCTGCCTTATGGCCTTCCCCTTGAGTTAGCTGCTCCCTGAGTATCCAAAGAGCCTTATCCTTCCCTTTGTCTCCCCACTGAGGTCTGGCATAGATTTTCCATGACCTACAGACTGTCTAGGATCCCTGGAGACAAAAGGGAATAAATAAAAGAAACACTTACAGGTTTGAAAAGCAGTAAGACAAACAGCATAAAGCCCTTGGAAGCATCCAGTGAGAGGAGCACACATTCTATCCCATCCCATCATTCACCCAGGTTAATGATTCAAGATGCAAACCCTCCCTTGAGAGAACCACAGGGCTAGACACCAGCTTTGGCTACCATGGTGGGTATTTTCTCTTCCTGGATGGCCCCAGAAAGAAGAGAGACAACTGCGGATGATGGCCAGAAGAATCCCTCAACAGAAGCAGCATTGGTGGCATGATCTTGCACCTAAAAGTCAAAGCTAGAACATTGCCCCACAGGCCACAAAGTGGTACCAGGCACCAGGAACTCACTGGACAATATTTCCATGAGTAACAAAAGGCTCCATACTCTTCATAACACTTTACACCTCATACTCGATCCTCAAATTTCCCCCTTCTTATTAAAGGGAGTTTGGGAAATGAAATACTTCATTTGGCTTCAGTCCTCTTTACCCAGGCTGCCTACTCATAATTTCATTTTGCATGCTGCTGCCTGCACCCATCATCGCCAAGTGAAGCTGTCGCTATTCCTTAATTCAATTGGCATTTTAAGCTACATGATTTGCTGTAACTCGGTTATCCTGCTTCTGCGGGAGAGCCTATTAAGAGGCGAGAGCTGCAAATCTCTTCCAGACATTTAGTCCTGTGTTTTCTTTGGCTCACCTCCTATGAAATGCCAGAAACGATCACGAAGATGATTTCTCATAAGAGACTTCCTAACGGCATCCTAGAAATACTTGCAGGCAGCACTTCCTCAAATGCCTTTCAGGACAGAAGCAAGCCATGCATTTCAATTTGCATACACGATCCACAGTTGGACGTAAAGCAACCCAGCACAGAGGTGCCCTTGTTTTTGCTGCCATTCAAAGAGAGATGGGGCAGACATAACCTAACATTATTATAGAGGAATTTGAGGTTGTTTCATGAAGGCATGGCATCCTTCTTCACAGCAGATGCAAAATCCCTCTCCAGTGTGCTTTGGCATCACTGATGCAAAAGCACATGACCTGAAAAGCGGCTCACCTACCCTGCTCCATATAGGAATGAAAAGCTTTTGTGTTTCTTGCCTTCTTTCCAGTTTTACATCAGTATTGCTTTCAGCAATGTATGGTTTGACACTAGGCTTGAGAAGACCAGCAGCTCTCTGCTAACCCCTCAAAGCGTGCAACATGGAAAAATGAAACTTATATACCCAGCTGCAGGGACCCATCAATGCCATGAAAACACTGGACCAAAATCACCTTCATCTTGAGAGGCTTCAGATTAGCTACCTTCCAAAGTAAGTGCGCTGGCAGCCCTCTCTCAACACGGAACCGTGGCATTTCACCCAGCATGTCCCTCACTTATGGCCATGATCCCATTAAACCAGAAGCCCACCAGCACGTACAACTGCAGGGCTGAACTTCCTCCTCGCTGCGCCGAGCAGCCTGCAGAAGACCTTAAAGATGAACTTAATTTTCTACAGACTGAATTAGGAAAATTCCACCTCCCACTCACCCTAACCACTCTGCACAGCAGGGAATTAGGACCCCCTTGTCAGATCTCAGACTCACCGTCATCAGCTCCTTCTGGAAAGATTTCCTCTCCTTGTTCTCAGTGTTGTTACAGTCTTCCTTCAGCTTTTCCAAGACAGAGGCCACTCGCTCCGGCTCACTGTCCAACTCTGCTCGGCAGAAGAATGTGAGTGGAAGGTTCAAGTACCCCAGAGCATCAGCAAAGGACCGCCAGCTGCTGAGGTTTTCCATGAGCAGAGTCCTCACAGAGGCATAGATGTAGGTCAGGAACTTGCAGGGTCTCAGGATCTGCTCGAGCAACAGGCTGGTGGTGAGATCTGGCCCAGAGAAGTAGCTGGGCTTGACCTTCCCAACCACCAGCACGTTTTTGGTGTGCACAAGGCCTATTTTTCCCTGGTAGTAGCCAATATACCACTCCTTGGTCCACAGCTGTCCTTTTAACCTGATCTTCTCCTCACTGAGGAGGGCTATGACATCTCCTTTCTTGTACTCCAGCAAATAGTGGTTCTTGCTTTGCCTCACCACTGTCTTCAGCAGCTTGCCATACTTCAAGCTCAACACTGGCCGGTCCTGAAAAACTGGATACTTGGCGGTGGCAGCCAGAGGTGAAAGGATGATCTTTCCAACCTCGTTCTTCTTGAGGAACCGCCTCTGCCCCATTGGTTTGATGGCACTTTTTGGAGGTGGCTGTGGCGTCTGGACGCAGAATTGGGTCAAAATGGCATCCTTGTCATCCTTGACCTGTATCCTTAGTGTGAAGTCTGAGAGCTCGTTAGGGTCATGGGATGCAATGGGGAAGATAAGGCGGCTGACCTTGCCCAGCTTCATCTGGAAGCCCCGCACAATTTTGGCTTGCTCACTAGCTTTCACCTCGTAGTTGGTCATGTTGGAGAACATGCAGAGCTTGAGGTCTTGAGGACGGGACAGAGTAAACTGATGCTTTCCCCAGAGCTGGAGTGCAACAGGAGCTGGGCCGTGGGACTGCCTTGTGACCTCGTTCACCAGGAGAGTCTTGGGTGCACATTCATGCCCAAACACAGCCACAACGGTTTTAAAGGAAGGGTGAATGTGTTTTGGGCCGTAGACGCCAACCGTGATCTTCTTGCTGATGTAATCCCAAACGGTGTAAGGGTAGAGGATGTTCTGCCCCTGGGCTACGGCTGCGATGTACATGCAAGGCTCCAGGTTCTCCAGCTGCACCTGGATCGTGTCCCCATATGAATAGCTCAGCTGCATTGGCACATATGGCCCCTCTTTCATGTCACTCCGCAGGCACTGCAGTCCTACCAAACTCTTGCTCATGACATCGTTCTTGACCTCTGCTGACACCTTCATCTCCAGAATGATGAAGGTTTTCACCTCCATGTTGCTGAGTTTGATCTGCAGGACTGGGCTGATGGTGCTGCACTTGTCACTGTTCAGTTCCAGTGGTGGATCCAGCATCGCTTTCATGGAGATCTGCTGCGTTTCCCCAGGGCACACGTGACCCTCTGGCACGTGGATGCTGATGTTGGTGTCTGGAAGCTGAACTGCCCCACCAGAGCTATCCAGCTTGCAGACAATGTTGGTCTCCACTGGTTGTGTCTGACCCCAGCCAGGATTTTGACCAAGCAAATCCAAGTCATGGCAAGACCGAGCCAGCTTCCTGTGGTTCAGCCATGCTGTCCTAAAATCTTCCCGGCTCTGGAACTGCTCAGGGGTGGGAGACTTCAAACCACTGAAGAAACCCGATGATGCCGGAGCATCTGACTTGGCCTGAAGAACGGACAGTTCAGACAAACTGTAGGAGCGTTTACTTCTGAAGAAGGGATTGTCCCTTTTCACAGGCTGTTCCAGATCCAGTCTGTTTGTGGATGGAAACTCATCAAAAATGTTACCCAAGCTGCTATTAGTGGCTGAACTGGAAACCGCTGAAGTAGGAGCTGCTGTGTCAAAGAGCAGCAAGTCAACGGCAACGTTAGAGTCAGACTCTTTGTCTGAGCTGGGCGCTGTTTGCAAATTCCCATTCAGAAATGGGTTTGTCTGGACTCCATTCAAGAACGGGTTGTTATTGTAGGTTTTCGCAGAGTTCCTTTTCGTGTCAGTCCATTCTCCCAGCAGGTCTAACTCCTTGACCCCCTCGTCAGGGCTCTCCAGTAGATTATCTATCATCCCGCTGTCCGTTAAGGAAGAGTTGCGGTAGTTCACAGGCTGGACATAGGAGGAAGGGATGTAACCCATTTCCGTGGTGTTGTGAGCATACCACCACTCACCTCCTGACGTGTCTAAGACATAAAGGTGGTCGCCCTTAGAGAACTTCAAAGTGGTGAAATTAGTCGGACAGTAATCTCTGATTGCTATTACTTCCTTCGCATTTCCAAAGGATGTGGGATTGTCAACCAGCAAGGCACTAGGAGAAGGCACTGCAAAGCCAAGAAGAAAACATCACTGTAAGCAATCCACAAGAGAGTCACAGCTTACCTGCAATCATTTATTTCAGGTCAACAAATGGTTGTTGGCTACTTTAAGCTGTGAAGTAAGGTAGCTTTATAACCTCTCAAGCACGCAGATACTTCCTCCTACTCCGCCCTAAAAATTTTAAACAAAACTTCTCCCTCTGCTACTTCTGATATGTTCACCTTCCTCTTCCCCAAAGGGTTTGTGATCTAAAGGGATGGCCATTGACACAGCTGGGAAGAGCAGAGGGAGCAGAGACAGGAGCAGCAGTAACTTGTTATCCTCCTGATGCAGTCAGGTGCCTTAGCAACAAGCCTCCCCTTGATGTAGGGCCCCATACAGCTGCTCCTGTACGAGGCACCAGCATCCCACAGCCTCGCTAATCCCCCTGATAAGTGATGCACAAGAAGATGTGCTGGAGGGAGTTTTAAACAAGTGGAGTCTCTTCTCATCAGCTGTCCTTTTCACCTGGGGTGTTAGGCCCTAAGTTCCTATGGGTACATGCTAGAATGGCAGGCACCCCCTAAAGTGTTCACAGTTAAGATAACAGAAGTTAATTAGGGGGGGTTCTCAACAATTGCTGCAAGGGAATTATCCTACCAGTTTGCTCAGCAGTATCTCAAGGTCTTTGGCCACTGGCTCTTTAGCACTACCGTTGCACTCTCCATACAAATAGTTATCTGCCTGCTGCTGGCAAATGCCTTCCCTTCAAAGAGATTGTATGATAACCCAAGGTAACATAAACCCAAGATAATATTCAGCACAGGCTAAAAGTGCTCTCATTCTGCCACAACCCCTCTCTTGCACATGTGAAACACGTCTCAGCGTAAGAAACAACTAAAGGCACATCATACACCTACCTTTTCACATCACACCAGCCAAAAAAACCCAGCGCTTTTACATAGTGCTCCTTTTACATAGCACCTATATTTCAAAGCTCCTCAACAGAAACTAACTCCACTCCTGAAGAAGGTTGTGTAGTGTGAACCCTCAGACAGAAGCACAGTATCGCCCTCCTGCAGTGCTGCTGTGGTCCTAGTAGCATCTTCAATCTCCCTTTCAGTGGTGTCAGCTCAAAGTCATTTTGCCAAGCAGGATCCAATTACAAGAAAAACAGCTGGGTCAAGCCTGCAGATACACTGTCACTATACTTACTGGTTTTGCTCTCACTTTTAGGACCTATTTCTGTGAAAAGCACTAGAAACAAGCTACAGGTGATGTTACATCAACATTCAAATATGTGTTATCTCGCTAGGCAGACATATGAAAACAAGGAGAGCTGGATTTTTACCAACAGGGAACTGCAAGAGAACTGGAACAGCACCTGCTTCAGGAGGCTCATAAACTCTCTGGAGGGAAAAGGGTAATTTAAGAAACACAGGAAGCCCCTAAAATCTCAGAGACAAAGGGATGGCAGATCAGATTACGCATGCCTGCTGTCACTAGCTGCAGGCTGGCAGCACTTCTTGGACAGAGAAACTACAAAGTAAGGGAAGACACAGATGAGTGAAAGAAAAGTCTTTGAAAATATGCTGGGGCTCAAATATTAAGAGAAGTTTGTACACATCCTAAACAACTCATTGTTAATCCACTTCCTCCACCAGCAGGTAGGTAAAGCCATGAGGGCATTTATTCAGCATAAAACTATTATATAAAGACTGTACTGAAACTATTTTGCTGCCCTGGTAGGAAGCCACCCTTAACTACAGCACCACAGCCAGAGCTGTCTGCAGGATGAGGTATTTTTGGTCTCCCCATCCCTTTGGATCAGATGGGGTGTCCTCCCCAAGCTGTGCATGGAGCCGGCACAGCAGCAGGGTTAACAGGGATGTGCTGATACCAGCAAACCCCTTGGAGAATACGAGTAATTTCTATTTTCAAATTAAAAACAACCTAATTTGCAGCAAGAGTGTTTGATGTTCAGGTGTCTTCTTGCTAGGCCTGCAAAAACAATCGCTTTTGTGCGTGTTTATTTTTAAAGGCCCTTGGCACATGCTAACTTCCACCTGGAGTTATTTCTTGGGATCCACTTCTGCCAGGGGAACAGTAATTCCCCTCTCACCCGAACACAGCTTTTATGGTGGGTAAGATAAATACAGCTAAAGAAAAAGCAATAAAAGGAAGAAAAAGGATTACTCAAACAACCTGCAAGCTCCCAGCTCTTGGGAAGGGGAAAACAAACCCTTGCAAACCGCCTTGTTGCTGTCACCTCTCGGCTGCTGCCTCTCCTTGTGTCAGGTCCACACCCATCAGTGCTTGCTCTTCCCCATCAGCTGCTGTCTGCTAATTACTAACCAACCCTTCCTGCTGCACCCCAGGGGTGAGAAGATGCACCCAACCGAGGAAGGGGGGAATCACCCCGGCCCATCCCATGCCCCCGCACCTTTGACATCGCAGAGGCTGGTCTCGGCAAAGCCCTCGCCAAGGTCGATGAGGGTCCCTTCCGACTTGCACCTCGGCAGGCCGCCCGAGTTGGCTGCCCGGATCCTCTGTGCTGCCATCTCTGGCCCAGCCGACCCCCGTGGTCCCGGGGAGCACTAGGTGGCCATGGCCTCTCCACGAGCAAAGCTGGCTATGGAGACCCCAGCGTCACCTGAGAGAAAGAAACAAACCCCAGCATGTTAGCAAAGGCTCCAGGTCCCACCACGCCACCCATGCGCTGCTGCCGTTCTTCGCAGGCACAGGTTGTGGGGCCGATACAGAACATCCTCATGTTTTCCTTAAAGCATCATCAAAGATAACTAGGGTGCTCCTAGTAAGCATAGCACTGCCTACAAATCACCGAGGGCTTTGGATAGCGAGGACAGTGCTACATCTGGCCTCAACCCTGTACAAAGCAGCCCACTTGCCTTTAAGAGTTATTTAGGGATATGTTGCTCCCAGGCTCATACATTGGTCCTTCTCCCCATTTCATAAAGAGCTTTCAGGGCTTTTGCACGCTGCTATAATACATACTTATAAAACCATCAAGCATGCAGATGCTGTTGGAGCCCAGGGCAGTGGTTAGAGAGTGTGGAGGGCTCACAGGACCAAGCTTTTTGCGTGTTCAACCTGGCCATCGCTCTCTCCCACCACAGCACCAAAATCTCCTGAAATGGGGACTGGCTCTTCCCACTTGCTCCCTGCATCCCTCCCCTCGCCCAGCCAACCAGGCAAGGACCAAGCACAGAAACATCCCTTCTTCCACCAACTGCCCTGGTTCACTTGAGCAAAAATAAAAATAAAGAGGTTTTTCCCTTCTCTTTTTCAGAAATGTTTGCAGAAACACTTCCAGAAACCTTGTGGAAGAGCAGCTGCATCAGGATACCAGAGCCAAGAGAAAAATTAACCCAATTTCCCACTGCCTGCAGAATATATCAGCACTTCAACCACCAATGCAGCAGCTGATGCAAGCACTGGTAAGACTGCTTCTGGTGTCACTCGTGTCCTCTAGAGCCAGAAAGGCCAGAAGCATGTGGGTGAGCAGGCAAGCCTGGTGCCTCTCTGCTAGCTGAACACAAGGCTGGAGCACAGAGCCAGGTTTGCACCAGGGAACAGGTATGTGGTCCGACATACCTGACATCCTGGTAAATCCTGCCATCCAGCATCCATCCAGACATCCCTACATCCTGCTCCCTGCAAACCTGCCACGAAACTGCAGCCTGGATGCAAAGCACCAACAGCTCCTAAAAATAAAGCCCCGTGCAATTAAAAGTTACATCCGAATCCCTAGCTTTAGTCTCGCGCCCAAAGGGCTTTTCATCTGCTCCTAACACTGTTTTTCCTTTCTTCCCCTCTCACACCATTTTTTTTGCTCCCTCTGCTTGAAAAATCAGATCAAGCAGAAAATAACCCCCAAACCTAAATTCCTCATGTGGGAATATGGAGCTGATGAAAACATGAAGACAAGCGCCGAATGCTTTTGCTGCAGCTGGCTGTTATTAAATCAGCGGGTGTCTCTCCAATGGGCACAGCAAGGAGAAGCAGCAAGCCCTGAAGGATTCAGTGCCCTTTTCTGGAATGCAGTAAGAGGAAATTTGCAGGGGAGAGCCTGAGCAGGAGATACTCCAGCCTGCTTGAAATGCTTCCCAAGCCATCCCCTGGGCCGGTATGCTGGGAATGCAGTTAGCTGGAAGGGATGCACCAGACTCCAGCGAGAAAAGGGAAGGGAGAACTTGTGTGCAAACACTTTTCTCTGAGAAGAGCATTGTTTTGGATTCTGCTGGGAGCACTCCAAGGGGAGAGGTCCTGGCAGGCATTAAATACAGAGAAACCAGGCTTTGAGTCAAGACTGTCCTTATCAGAGCTGGGCCAGGTAAAACAGGGTACTTGCAACTGCCGTCAGCAGCAAGAAAAAGCAATAAGCAGTCAGTTGGAAACAACGAAGGGAGGAAAGATGTTCTCGTTAGCTAGTACGGTTCACCACCCATCCAGCTCAGCCCTTTGCAAAGCACCACCACGATGAGCAGGCTGTTGTTTCTCATTAATGCGAGGCACTGTTTGGGAATGCAAGTTTTCCAGCAAAGACCCTAAACACTTACTGCCTCCCCCTAAAGAGACCCTGCAGACACTAGACAGGCTCTAGTAGGGTTTTTTTTTTTCCCTCCCTAGCTGGGGGGTTCACGCTCTCCACAGCTACACAGGCAAAAAATCCAGCACGAGGTACACAGTGTTGTCATCACAGAAACAGCTCAAGTGGCAAAGTTTATCCTTCCAATTTTAGCAATTCTTGCACACAATCCTGTTAAAAAACAAAAACACTTGGATAGCCCAAAGGTCACCCCTGCTTGATGAGCACTGCACAAAGCAAGAAAGAAACCAGGGACAGGTAGGTGATTTCTCCCATGAATCAAAGTGCAAGCCATGAATATATTTTTAAACACCTGCCTGACAGTCCAGTGCCAAATAAATTTTTATATGAATCATTACAGCTGTGCGCTGACAACTCTCACAAACGTATCCACACGCCTCACAGTGCCTGGCATTTGCAGGGATGCTCCCCTGTACTCAATTTATGTAACTATATGGGAAGCTTTATGCTAAAGGTCTGGACAGATGTGACTGTGTGGAAACACAGATGGAAAAATCCCCCCTACATACAACCTACAGTCTCAAAAGGCAGCAAGAACATACATCAAAATGAGCGATTATGAAAAGGTATTCCTCTCCTGAAAGCAGCATCTTGCCTATGTCTCAGTCCATTCTGGATGCAGTAACGCTCTCGCACACAGTAAGGGATGCGGGTGCATGCGCCCCATGGCTGGACGTGGGATGGGAGACATGTTTTGGAGCTAACAGTCCCAGGGGACAGATCTGAGAGGTTTCTGAATGCAGAGGCAGGTCAGATAACCAGCAAGCCTTCAAACTCAGGCTATATGAGAATAAAACAGGACAGTCAGGAGTAGGGTGGTGGGAAACAAGGGTGGACCGGGCAATATTTGTTTAGATATCACTTCTGCAGCCATGGCTGAGACAATGGTCTGCAAACTCCTCTGAAAGCACTTTAAATATAGACTAGGATTAAATATAGACTAGAAAAAACTCAGCCCCATGTGTTTACCCAAAGCCATAAACAGTATCTGAAATGAATGGTGGGGTGGGGGGGAGGGAAGGAAACCAGTGAGCAACCAGAGCTCGCCCCACACGCGCGAGGCAGGCGACAGCATCTCGTCATGCAACCAGCTCAAAGGCACCTGCACCCACTTTTCACACCATTATTTTTTCCCTCCCACGAGGGAAAGGCAATGCTGCAGGGTAAAAATCCAACCGTGCAAGCCAGGAGGGCCTGCTGCGTGCCTCCCCTACCCTGATGACTCCAACAGGCAGCTCTGCAGGCAGCATGAAGGCAGCAGCTGCCTGAGTCAGGGCTCCGTGATCTTTACACCCTGTGGTACCAGCCAAACATCACTATTCTTTCCAAAATCCTACATAGGCTTTGCTGAGGGTTGGAAAAAGCTTTAGGGAAGCCCCAAAAAGTACATTCCCATGGCTGCTGGCTGGCAACCCATGAATCCTCACTGGATTCCTGGGATGCAGAAGCGGCAGGGATGGTGCTGCCCTCAGACCAGCATGGTGGGGGGCTGCAGGGCTTCTCTCTGGACACCCGTGGCTCCAGACACCCCTGTCACCTCCCCTGCCCATCTGCTGGGCTTCTGCTCTCCAAGGACATCACGAGACGCCCATCCTGTGAGTCACTGGTCAGGGGAACAGCAGAGCTGTCTTCCACAGGGACTTGCAGAGCATGAATTTAACATTGCATTAGCTGGGGCTATGTTTAAGGTTTTGGGGGAGGGACAGATGGGACATGCAGACAGACCTAGCCGTGCCCCTCTCTGCAGAAAGGCTGGCTAGTTCTCAAGGTGTAGAAACGCTGTTGTGAGCAAGCTGGGGAGTAGTGAGGATTTCCAGGGGCTCGAATCAGTGCTCTACCTGCTCTTGGATCTCCTCTCCACCAGGCACAGAGCAGCAGCGGGTTTAAGAGAGGGTCTAGGGCTGGTGATGGTGTAGCACCTATTAAAAAAACCACTCATTAAAACCTATTTATAAAAAACCAACCCAAAGATCTTTTTCCTGCAGCGTCTGAAAGCACAGCATTCATCTTTCTAATGGCAGCATTTCCCAACTTGCAGTGGCCCAGAAAAGGTTAAAAATAACTTCTGCAAACTGTCTGGTATGGCTTAGCCCAGAAACCCAACCGCAGGCTTTCCCCTCCTGGCCCTCCAGACCCAGGGGAGCCCCTCAAGACCTCCCAGTGAAGGCTGATGGTGGCACTGCGGGGCTGGCAGCATAGCCTCATCCTCCCCAGCATTCCCAGCTCCATCCATCACGCCAAGCTGGTCCTGATGGGATTAAGGTATGGACCTACCTCTGTTCAGACACTGAACTATAAATCAAAGATATAGCATGGGCATCCGGCCATGCTGAAGGGGGTTAGCAGAGAAAAGCAATCCCAGGAAAAATATTGGCAGCATTAAGGCCCATGTCTGTGAGCAAAGAAATGCAATAAAATCATGGGAACACCTAAAAAAGCAAACCCTGAGGGCAGGAAGCAGTATCTGCTGCTGGCTGAGGCAGGTCTTCTCCAACAAGCATTGACTGTAACCTTGTGTAGCGGGGAGAGGACCCCTCCAAAAGACTCAATGATGGAAAACCCCTGACTGCCAAGAATTTAGGCTGATAAGACCTGGCAGAGCTGGTAGGGCTGGGCTGTACCAAGCACCATCGGGGCTGGAAATGGAGCCAGGTCCTTCCCCATGTAGGGCAGTCCACGGTACCTGCCACCAGCAAAGGGAGGACCGATGCATGTCCCTGGCCATCCAACACCTCCCAGCACTCCCTGGAGCTCAGCCAAGCCAGGGAGTGAAGGGTCCATCTCACCATGATGTGCATGTGTCCATGGGAAGTATCAAGAACAGGAGCCACCATGACACGACAGGTCAACCTTGCCATAACTACCATACCTGCATGCCTGTTCTCCCTAGGTAACATGTAAAAAGCCCCTCAAGCCCCATGGTACGAGTTCAGAGGAAATCTTCCACCTACCCTTGGCCACAAACTGGAAGGTGGGAATAGAAGAAAGAGCTGCTCATCAATCACTCATCATCCTCTTCCCACACCAAAGCCAAGACCAACTGCAGGCACTTGTTGTTAATGGCTTTTAATTTGCCTTTTCCTTCTCCAAAGTCAAGCTCCTCTGGCTCTCCTACAAAAACAGAAGTGTTTTTGGAGGTTTCTTTTAAAAACAGTCAGCCTTGCCTAAATACAAGTGAACTGCACTTTTTGTAGCTACAAATTCATTTCCCAGAGCCACAGTGCTACCCACAGAACACATTCATCCTACAAAATTAATTTACTCAAAATGTTGCTTTTATCACAGTCACAAAACCTTAAGTAACTCAATACCATGGAAGCAGCTGCAGAAGAGACTCCTCCTGGAAACTCAGAGGACATTGCACAAGGGACACCCCAGCCCTGAGGGAGCTGATGACTGCCTGCTCAGGGACTGCTAGAAGATGTGCCTGGGAACACCAACACAAACCAGATTCCGTCATTGCAGTGTGAAATGGCTTCCAAGAGAGACCATTTTGGGCCCTTTTATTGGCTAAAATTGCCAAATTTTAGCAAACAATCTCATTTAGGAACCTGGATTTGCCCTGAAGATTCTTCATCTTCAAGAGCTTCCTCCTGATATGCTACAACACAACCCTGACCATTGGGCTTAAGTTGCTCAACACACTGCCATCCAGGAGAAAATGATCTAATCGTCTAGAGATCTGTCTTGCTTCTTCCACGTTTGTATTAATAGATTCTCTGGTGCATACGAGGAGGTGAACAACACAGCATCCTCTAAATCGGTAACAGCAGCACTAGGCCCTCTGCAGCCTCCTTACAAGACTGGGACAGCTTTTGAAACTGCTGACGGCCTCTTGCCACCCATGCTGGCATGGTGGACAGATTGGATGCGCTTGCAGCTCATCTCTGAGGTCAGTCCCTGAAGGATAGATTTGTGGCTAACTCCCCACCTCCACAAGCGGCCCTGTAGTATATCCATCACTTGCTGCAAGCAATCATGAGGGTGGTATGGCCCAAGGTTCTCTCAAGGAACACGCAGCACTGTGGTATATCCCCATCACTTGCCCCCACCAAATGACCTCCTGCAATCATTGCAGGACACCATGGACCTGCAGTACAGTGGGCTATCTTTTGGCCATGGAATGCCTCCAAGGGTCTCCAAACATTTGGTGGTAGCTGTGTGCCAGCAGGAAACGATGGGTTTTCATTATGAGGGAGAACAGGACGATTCCTCCTCCCTCTTCTCTGTCCTGGAGACAAAGCATCTCAGCTCCCCGTCACCCTGACCTCTTCAGTAAGGCAGTTTGAGCCTTGTTGGTCAAGATGGGTGGGGAAGAGCTGGCTGCTGTTGTTTTTTTCTCTCAAAAAGCCTGGGCCAGGCATTTTGCACATTCCATGCCAGCAATGCTGCATACCCTAGTGATTCCTGACCTTGTTGCCTTCCTCTTAATCTCCTCCTCCTACTTTGCTACTTATGTTTGCAAAGCCAATGCTTTCATCTTCAAAAAAAACCCCAAACCCCACCAAAGGTAAACCACCCCTTAAGACAACACAAAACACAAGCTCTTTGTACCAGAAAGAACATGTTAGTGTGAACTCACGTACGTCCCCAACAAGCCTTGGAGCTGCCGATACGTCACAACGTAGGTGTCATTTTTGTACCTTTTCTAACAAAAGGAAAGGGACTTGCAGAAATACTGAGACCTCCCATCCCTCTCATTTCCCAGGGGTTTGCTTTGGACCTTATCTCCACCGTGTGTGGCCAGTGGCAGGGATGCTTGCAGGCAGCATCCCTGCTTGGGCATGGCAACAGCAGCAGAGCTGGCTGGAGAGCACAGCCCTGTGCTACGCCATCCTCTCCAGCCCCTGCCAAGCCCTATGGAAAAATCCTGCCCGCAAGCTTAAGCTTGGCTCAGCTCCTGCTGGCTGAGCCTGCTGCCAGGCAAGGGCAAGCCAAATGTGGCAGGTTTGATGGGGCAGAGGTAGAAGAGAGAGGGGGGGGGAGGGAAGTAATTACAGCTAAATGTGTGTTGCCAGTGTGTGCTGGCACCTGGTGTCCACTACAGCCTCCCAGATGGGGATGTCACCCTTCATGAGTGAAGCAGGAAGGATGGGAAAGTTTCCTTTTATAACAATGACTTTGAAGCATGAGTCCTGTTGGATATCCATCTTCAACGCTGACTTTCAAGGGGCTCTATAAATATAGATTAGGTATCTTTGGAGGGGGCAGGAACAGGGGAAGAGCATTTTCCCTGCAGGACCTCCTGCTGCTGCCAAGTACAGTCTCCAACTCAGCACCCACCCACTGATTTTGGTCACCCATGTGCTATACAATCAGCCACCAAGTCAGAAGAAAGCACTGCAGAAGCCAGCAAGACTGGATTGGGCACAACCTGGTGCTCGTGGTAAGGAAAGCTGGATGTCTTGGCATCAAGCAGAGAGCAGCACAGCTGTGCTGACTGCCAAGGCACAGGAGGTTCCCAGGAATGCAGGTACCACCCTCAAGCATCCACAGCAATATCAAAGCCCTCCTCAAAAGCACTAAAAATGGTGCCAATGTGGCAAAGGTTTAAATAGCCTGCAAGCGTAGGAAGGTGCTGGCAGTGCTGTATACAGCAGGAACCCTCATGAAGTTTATAGAGCCATAAAAAGGGTGCTCCCTGACTGATAGCCCAGGTCCTACTACCTGACAGCAATGCTTCCCAGCAATAAAGCCATTACATGCACACGAGTCCTGATAATATAGCAGGGAAATAAATAAAGTTGTACTTGCTTCCATGGTTTTAAGGCTACCACAAGCTGCAAAACCAGTCACCCCCTCTGGTAACCCCAACAAAACAAGGCAGAGGGATGTCTCCAGTGGCACAGCCCTTGGTGCAGCTGATGCTGCTGAAACCCTGGCACAGAGAGCAGGGTACCTCCTGGCACACCCTAAGAACTGACTTATCCATGCCACAAAACTAGAGAAAAAAAAAAAAAAAAAGGTGTATGCCCATACACTTGCTTCATGGTGAAGCAATGTGACTAAAGGAAAAGACCTCAACAGAGACGCTCTGCTCATTTTGCAACCTCAGCTGCTCCTCCCTCCCAGAGGAGGACTTGGTCAGTCTTTCCTTGAACCCATGTACACTTTTTGCCTCTGTGATGTCCTTCAGCAAGGAACTCCATGGGTCTGCTGCCCGGGCAATAGAGAACCCACCACCATCAGGAACAGGCTCTCACAAGCTCCATCTGATGTCCACTTGCCCTCATATCAGAAGAGGCAGTCTCTTCCTGATCAACTGTCCCCCTACTGTCCTTCTTCCAAGAGCAAAACCACTTCCTAATTCAGGTGGGGCAGTCCCAAAGGTGTTCTGTTTTTTTTTTTTAATAGGAAGCTGCAGATGAACTCTCCTCTGCCAGGGCGAAGTGTTTGTTCAAGCCAAGTCCTCATGCAGACCAATAAAAACATGAAAACCCAAAATCATATCCAGTGCTGAACTCCCAGGGGTTAAATGCAAAAGTCGGAAACTCAAGTTTAAAACCTTTGGAGGGAAGGAGAGCTCAGGAGAGCACCCTCTTCCTCCAAGCCCTTCACAAGCCCAAGAACTCAGCCAATGACAAAAGCAAGACTGCTCCTGAGGGGTGTGCTTAGGGCCAAAAGCAAGGACCAAGCACCTTTCAAACCAGAGGAACTTGTATTTGAGCCAGAGCAGGCAAAAGCACAAGCTCACACAGGCAATTGGTGGCCAAGGAGAAATGAAACCCATATTTCCAGAGCCACAATCCAGCTGCTGGCCACAGAGACCACCTTTTAAAGAAGAAATGGTCTTGTCTGACAACAGACATCCTGCCCACGGTTCACAGTCATCATCCTCTGCATCGGAAGAGAAGGAAAATATCTCCTTCTGTTTTTCAAGCACTGCAGACTAATTAGCAAGTTAATCTAAGGGTACATCTTCACCATGGCATAGATGTCTGCACAAACCACTTTGGAGAGAGGGTGCTGGACAAGGCTGCTGCTGGCACCCCCTCTGCCCATGGGTGGCATGCTCTTGGCTGATGGAGGAACGGTATGGACACTGTACTGTGGCCTCACCTAGGATCATCACCAGGAAAAAGCATACACTCTGCTCCCCGTGTGATGCCGTGGTGGAAGAGATGCCATGGTCACCCATGGGATCTCAGGTCAACATCCACAAGGGCCAAGCACAGAAAACAAAAAGAAGGGAAATGCTTTCCTGCCTCCACTGGTGCTGCAAGAACCATCTCATTAACAACTGGTGCACTTGAGGGGGGCCACCCAAACCCCTTTTCAAGACATCAAATTAACCTGAGCAATGAACACTTGAAGCACAATGAAAGGCTTTCATTGAAAAAATGTTGGAACAACTCACTATCATGCTACCCTCAGGGCCACAGTGTCTCCTTACTTAGATAATTTGGATGCTAATTTGGACTTCAAGAGCTGTCAAAAGCCAAAGCAACTGAGTCCCTGAAAAGCTGTGCTTCCCCGAAGTGGAGATGATGACAGAGCTTTAACTGCATCAACACTTCAGAGCCCTGTCTCCATCACCCTTCACTAATTCCGTCTTTGTCTGATGGAAAGAAGTAGCTGTTCTCAGCTGAACTGCTGCTGCAATGTGCAGAACCATGCGCTCTCCTTGTTCCCCGATGCAATGTTGGGAAACCAGTCCCACCAGCGTGACCAGAGAAGGGCAGGCACAGGAAAGACAATCGCTCGTGCTCCAGTCTGGGGAGGCTGGCACCCTAACTGATACAATAACACACGGAGAGGACAACAAAAAGCTTCAGAGATGAGCTACTTCCAGCTCATCCGTAGACCAACACATATTCAACTCCATGC
This sequence comes from Athene cunicularia, assembly GCF_003259725.1. Lineage (NCBI taxonomy): Eukaryota > Metazoa > Chordata > Aves > Strigiformes > Strigidae > Athene > Athene cunicularia. The sequence continues at coordinate 10,703,210 of NW_020799107.1, read as the reverse complement.
AGCTCTCCTTGCCCAAGTACTACACCAAGCTGTATCTTCTGCACACTGACCACTTCCTTGAACAAAGAACAGAATCACAGAATCATCTCAGTTGGAAGAGACCTTGAAGATTCTCCAGTCCAACCATGACCCTCACACTGACCGTTCCCAACTCCACCAGATCCCTCAGCACTGGCTCAACCTGACTCTTCAACCCCTCCAGGGATGGGGACTCCCCCCCTGCCCTGGGCAGCCCATTCCAACGCCCAACAACCCCTTCTGGGAAGAAATGCTTCCTAAGAGCCAGTCTGACCCTGCCCTGGCACAGCTTGAGGCCATTCCCTCTTGTCCTGGCGCTGGTTCCTTGGTTCAAGAGACTCATCCCCCCTCTCTGCACCCTCCTTTCAGGGAGCTGTAGAGGGCGATGAGGTCTCCCCTCAGCCTCCTCTTCTCCAGACTAAACCCCCCCAGTTCCCTCAGCCACTCCTCATAAGACATGTGCTCAATGTCAAAGGCTGAAACATGAGTCCTGCCTGGTCCTCTGGACTTACCTGACCTGCTCATCATTTAAAAAGAGAGGGCTGTGCTCAAGACACAGATACCACAAGCAGCATGGGCATGCGACAGCTACCCATGGGTCACCCAAAAGGTAACTTTATAAGCAGGTAGCCAGGATGCGGCTGCAGGCCCCAGGTCAGCTGGACTTGCTCCCGACCTCAGTCAGGAGGTCCATTTTAGGAAAAAAAATGGTTTTTGTTCCCAGCTTGCTGCCTGAGCATGCCCATGGACACTGAGCAGCCACCACCTAATAGCCAGACTCTCTCGCTAATGAATAACACCTCTTTGGATTATCATACTGAAGAACTCATTCAAGCAATGAGCTCATGCAAAAGCTTACCCTTGACTTAATGTTCCTACACACCTTGCTGATTAGTCCAGGTACTGATCTGATGGTGGATTACATGACACCTTCAGCTACATTGAAAATGCTGACAGGACCCAAAAACCATCACAAGCAGCAGAAACAAATGTAGTCAGCACACTGCAATGAATTTTCTCAAAACTTTTTCTTTTTAAATACTTGTAAACATTTCCAAACCAGATTCCCCATGATACCTGGGTTTAGGCAGCTCAAATGTTTGCTGGAGTTGATGGTCTTCTCATAGGAAAGCAACATGAAGGTTAAGCTGGACTGTGGGTTGCTCATTCCATGGGATGCTACACGTCTGATCCAATCCCTGGTCGACAAACCCGTGTTGGAAAGAGGGCAAGCTCATCAAAAGCAGCATGATACCTGGAGAGCAAACCCCCAGGTGATTGACGCCATTCATGCAGCAAGTCAACATGAGAACAGATCTCTGCTCCAGCCCAGAGTGTGGATTAGAACTTGCTGCAAAAAGCCCCAGTCTTTTGATTTGATCTCACCTGCAAATCCAGCGAGTTGCAGATCCATCCCAGAAAGTATTCCTGCTTCAATTCAGAGCGTGCTTTTAACACCAGATTCATTACATAGGCACGAAAGACCATGCAGCTAATTTCAGGTGGTTTTCGGCAGCAAACTCCCTGCCTTCATTTGGATGAGAGCTTTTCCACAGGTGGGAATTGGCTTTCCAGGTGCAGGCACCCACCTCTGCCAGCCAGGAGGGTGTTTTGAGATAAACCAAAACAGACCAGTGTTTATGCAACACAAGAGCAAACACCACGCCTGCTTGTTTAATTAGTTACCCCTGAAATTAAAGCACATCAAACTGCACAGAGGCTTCGTGCAACCTGCAAATTAACTACAGGGGAACACAACCTGGGAGTGATGAATGCCAGATATAATCCAAGCAGTGGCTCCAAGCACTTTCCGTAACATCAACAGCACCACGAAGGGAAAAACCCAAAATAACACCACCCACCCAGTTTGTTGTTTTGGTCTCACCAGGTTAAAAGCTGCTTGATCCCATCACTGTGGGTCAGATGACTGATAAGAAACTGATTTCATCATTTTAAGACCCAAGCATTTATTGGAAAGGTTTATCTGCTAACAAAGCTATGCACTTTGAACTGTTTAGTTTTACGTCAGTTAAAAATGCACGAAGCTCTTGTCTGGACACTCTCAAAATTAACACGGGATGAAATGAGAGCAGAAGTCCGTTCTCTGCAGCCTCCAACACGTGCAATGCCAAAGACATGCTGCTTCTCTGTGGCAGGTCATAATCCTCAACAAAAAGAGTGAGCCATTTTGGGGAAAGATGCCCCTCTCTAGCAAGATGCTTGGGCACAGAAATAGACACATAAAATTGGGCAAAATGTTGCCTTTGCTCACAATCGCTCTTGTTGCCAAATGAAGCAGGGATGAATTTTGGACAGGGTTTTTGCAGAGTCAGTCAATGGGCAAAATTAAAATGACACCTGAAATACATCTTAAAGTAAGGGTAGATTTTTTTTTTTTTCCCTGCTTACAGCATAGCTTTTGTGGTTGAGTGGAGTTGGTTTCTATAACTTTCTGCATTGTACTTCTTACAAGTACAAAACATCCTCCCCGGTGTGTGCATCAAACCACGGTGATGCACCTTCGCAAGAGCTTCCCCTAAAAAATGGTACAACTCTAAGCCACCACAGAGAGAATATTTCCAAAGGGCAAGTTACTCCTTCTATTCTGTCTCCCAAGAAGTCAGCCCCAGGCGAGGCTAAGAGGAGATGTACCAGCCCTCACTTCCCAAGCCCAAGGCATGAGGCCCTGGGCAACCTCCGAGCCTCCCTGATCAAACCTAAGAACCAGGAGCTCCACTCTTTCCTGCTGAGATTTCTAAGGAAACAGACTGCAGTGCCAAATTTTGGATTATTGCTACTTGAATTAGGGGGGTGAAGTGTTACCAGCTATGGTATGGGGTTGTCTTACACCAACACAGAAACACCCATATTAGAGGAAGAGAGACAAAGATGTTGCTGACAGCCAGACGGGGATTCAGAAAAGCCCAAAGATCGTCCATTTTCTCTGGAAGAATGCCTCATTTTAGAAAGCAAGGGCTAGAATCAGGTTAAAAAGCCTGTATCCAGGGACAGATGTCTTGGCTCAGCTGAATGTTGGCCATGTGCAGCAAAGAACCTGTTCCATTTATTGATTTCTGTGGAAAGCAACTTCATTCCCACCACTGGCTCTGCTTCAAGGCTACTTTGATGACCATGGTGATGTGTGTATTTTCATTTTGGCTCCATACCTAAAGCATGGGCTGGGATCTACAAGCAGCAGGCTTTTAGCTACAGAAGGCAATTCCAGGTACAACCAACATGCCAGGGCACCATCCATGGCCATCTTCACCATCTTGCCTAGACAACACCTCCTTTTCTCAGCGTCTTTCACAGCAACACCCTGGATTTTCTGCCCTTTAGGATCAAGATCTTCCATATCTCAGTGCCACTTGTGTCCAGAAGTGCAGCAGATCTTGGTGCCAGCGATGGCTCAGTTGTGTGAGCAGAAGCAGAGGAGGCAGAAAGAGCTTTCCAGGGGCTGAGGGATGCTCTCCAGTACAACCAGCTGATGCCCACAGACAGCCTGCAGGACTCTGCTCTCAAAGGGCCAAGATCAGGCCCAAATCAGACATGCTCTTGATCGGAAAAGAGAGCATAAATATCAAACCAATGCAGATGGGACTTTTTTTTTTTAATTAAAACTTGCTTGAAGTGACACATAAAAGAAGTGTAATACCAGGCACAGCTGACGCACTAGGACAGATTTATATTTAGAACAACAACTTAAGTACTTATCAACAGGAAAGAAAGTGAAAACCTTTTTAGCACTGTCCAAATAGAGAAAAGAAAACCAAAAGAGAAGCAGCCACTACCACCCATTATTACTAAGGGCAACATCCACCAGCATTTTTGTCTCCCAACTCTCACTTTTACACTGAATTCAGCTTTTTTTCCACGCACAATCCCAGCAAAGAACATTTAAAGCTAGCAGAACCCATGTAAAGACTACCAATCAAAACACATCATGTGCATTCACAAGGCATCTGGCATTATTATTACTTTTTTGTCTTTTTTTTACTTTAGTGCTTACTACTGTCAGCTTAGTTTTCAACAGGACAACTAACAACATGTCCATGCCATTTCAAAGCTCTGCAAACTGAAGTTTAAAGAGAGATAAAGATAAGCACTCACATAAGATATAATCCTTCAAAATCTGCTGCTTGCTCTGTCACATTATTCATTTGGGAGCTTTTAGTTCAGAAGTCAGGGATGTGCTTAGCCGGATATCCGATCGTTTGCTGGGCCTCATCCCAAATTTCTCTAACATTACTCACATTATTATTTTTTTTTTTGTGCAGGAAGAGGGATGAGGACTTTACACTTAAAGGCAAAAGGGAGGAAGAAGTGTAGTATGGTTAGGCTCAGACTTCTGGGTGCAAATGATTCCCACGTATCCCGTCCACAGAAGGAGAAAGAAATGAGGCCGATGCTCAGACTCCTCTGCCTTTGCACTGCTTGGAGCTAAGGGATGAGCTGGGACCTCCCCAGGCCATTCAGGCAAGACCCTCCAGCACCAAGCAGAGGATGCTCAGCCCAAAGGAAAATGCTCAGTGGACATGTCTGCAACATCAGCAGCATCACCTCCACCTGCCAACCTCCCCACAGGGAATTACCCTCTGCTCTGCTTTCACAAGCTGAATTGCTTAAAGAAGCCTTAAGACAGGAACCACCCGCCCTTTCCCACAGCAAATCACCTCCCCTTCCCCCTCCAAGCCACGGGACCATCAGCACTGGCATCACCACTTTCCAGTCACAATCCCTTAAAAAGTTAGGCCAAACTGCAAATATTTTTATTCCTTTTATCCTGATCTGGACATGGCGATTTATTCTCCACCCCCCTCATCAATGCACTTTTGAAGTGATTTTAGAGCCTATTTTTGGACGTACAGGCACCACAACTGCAGAGACCACCATTCAACCCTCAGATGGTGCTGCTGCATGAACCCAGGCAATGCTGATACTCTGTGCCTCAAAGTTAACTGGTACCCAAACGCTTCAGGACATGCAACGCTCCCCGTTACATAAAGGATGTACCTCTGCCTGCCTGTGCTGGTGTTTCCCATCATGGCCAGGTATCAGGAAAACTGGCAGCAGGATGACAAGCAGCTTTTCCCCAGGACAGTTGTAAGGTGAGGTAAATGGAGGTAAATGTGGGACGGAAAGGTCACCCCCACGGCAAGGCAGTTGCAGAGAGGGGGTTAAACACTCGACCTCCCCAAATCCCTGCTACAGGGCCCTGCATTCCACTGCTCAAACAGCATGCTGGGCTAAAGCGCTTTTTTTTTTCCTCACTGTTTCCATGCCCAGTCATGTCCTGCATCCTGGATTTGGTGAACATTTTAATAGCTCCTATTAATAGGCAGAGCAGGAAGTGGAGAGGCACCAGCTGCTCTGGCCAGTTGCACCTCTGAGCAGCCACAGTGCTGCCCCGCTGCAGGGCAAGGTGCTAAAAATCAGGCAGAGGAGAAGAAGGAAAAAAAAAAAAAAAAAAAAAAAAAAAAAA
>NW_020799107.1:10691930-10697660 GCF_003259725.1 Athene cunicularia | reverse complement strand
AGAATCTGATGGCAGGTTTTCAATGCGGCAGCCAGGATGCAAGGGGCTGGGGAGGGAGGCTGGTGAGGGGGGAAAGAAAGCGAGGAAATGCCACAGAGGTGAGGACGCTTTTTCTGGCCGGGGGAAGGCTTGTTTTGTTTCCCTCCCTCCAGCTAGCTGCCATTTTCCGGAAGCGGGATCAGTTACAAAAAAATAAAAAGTTTCTCTTTGTTTAATTATAGCTGCGGTAGCCCTTGCACCAAGGGACCCAGCGTTCCCCCTGGCTGCTCTGGGAACGGATGTGAGCGAAGACTACAGCACAGCAGCAGGGAATAATGCAGGACTTAAAGCCTGAACATCTCCCACAAAGACACAACCCAAGCTGAAACAGATTAACTTTACTCCCAGAGGCATGTGAGACCTGGGAGATTTTGGTCTCAGTTCCCTGTGCCACCACCACACAGGTTATTCAAATTCCTGCTATTTTTGCTTTTTTCCTCCACCCTTTACCTGGTGTATTTTCTAGATGGACAACTCAAACACCTTTTCTCACCACACCGAACAGATGCTCCAGTCAGCCCTGGCACTTGCCTAAGCCACGTCTGCACCGACACCAACCTGCAGCCGAGAGGCCCAACCGAACCCACCCATGGACTTACTCCCAATTCAAACCCCCTAACTCAATGTAACACAGCTCGTGCTCCCCCCGCAAGCCCCCACACTTTGCTGGTGCAATGCCATCGGGCTGGCAGGTCACCATCGCAGAGGACAGTCACAACCAGCAATGACCCCTGCCTTGCTTTTCCCCACTGACTGAGCCAGAGACGCACCATTGTTCAACTCCAAAAAAGCCTTTTCTGTTCCTAAGGAAACAGCCAGCGTCATTCAAACGAGGCCACACACCATGCAAACGCCTTCCCCCAAAAAAGACAGATTCACCCCCAGAGAGCAAACCGGGGAGACAGAAGCGATAGCTTTGCACAGGGCTCATTTGCAGCACAGGATGAGCAACCCAGTCTAACAGCTACATACCACAGCTACGTCTCTTTGCTGTGTCAAAAGGGTGTTTTCTGGAGTCAGCTAGAAAACATCTGGTTTTGCTTCATGGCAATGATCTCCCCTCTTGAAAATGATGGGATGCTTACTCTGGGCAACTCTCCTGCAGGGCAGGAGGGGGCAGAGGAAGCAACTTCAGAGCCTGCAGAGAAGTGTAAAAAGGAAAGGCTTTCACCTTATTATTATTATTATTGCAGCTTTTCCCCCTGTCATTTAACAGGACAGCAAACCAGACATGCATTACCATCCCTCCACTTTGCACAAAAGCACCCAGAAGAAACACAGGAGAGATTTAAAAAAAAAAAAAAAAAAAAAAAAAGAAAAAAAGACTCAGCCACCTTCCACCTTCAACTTTTAATATATACAGGTTTGAGGCTACGAAGTTGCTCTCACATCCATCACCCGCACATGCAGACAGCATGCGTGAGCCGAGCAGTCGCTGACAAAGAGGAGATGGGATGCAACGTGCACCGCCTTCCTGCTGATGGGTCTGAAGCAACATCTCATTCAGGTGGAGCAGGAGCACCTCTTCACCTAGGAGCATGCAGGAACACTTAGCCCTAGGACCTGCAATTCATTTTTCCCTATCAGTAATGAGAGCGTTACGCTCCCCAGAAGCCCGTTGATGTGCCAGCTGGGATTGACTATCTCTCGGCACGAAAAATATTACACAAATTCAAACAAAATCAGCAGGTTCAAAATAGAAATCGTGTGTGTGTGTGTGTGTGTGTGTGTCCACCAAAAATTGGGATTTAAAGACAGTAGACACTGCTTGTGGGACACCAGTGATTTCTTAAAATAATAAAAAAATTAATAATAACAAAAAGAATCCATGCAACCCACCCACCCAACAGAGGGAAATAATGTGAGCCCAAGGACAGGATGAAAGAAAGTTTTACAGTCAGCTCTTTGACCCATCGAAAACCACCCTGGAAACATTGTCAACGTGCACAGGGGAACGTGGCTGCCTGCTGGACCTGCAAACCACCCAGAGCAGCAAAGGGATTTCATGTGCTCCTCCATTTTCCTGTTGCTGTGAGCCATCAGTATACACCCCTCTCCATACTCACAGGCTTTTCTTTACAAGCCCAAGGGAGCAAAAGTACACTAAAATCACTTGACTCCAAGAGCCGCTGGGAGACATTAAGGATCCCAGGCTGCAATGTGGACCATGGGAGGGGATCGATGCCACAGGTATCCTCAGAAATGGCTCAGCGTGGCTCTGTGTATGTTTTTGGCGTTACTGAACTCAGACATCACTTGAGTGTTCAGTGAAAACTAGACGGGACCATCTGACCTGCTGGGAGCAAGTCTCTCCACCTTGTTTAGAAAGCAAAGTCTCTGTGCTGAAAGGAAAGGGGTTTTGTCAGGACATGCATGTGCCCACTGGAGGATCTGCTGGATCTGCTCCCATGAGCCAAAGTTACAGGTCCTGCAAGTGCTTTCTCCTTTTTTATTTTTAAAAAACAAACATTATTTATGGCCACAAAGTGAGCTCAGGCTGCAATTTGCACTTTTGAATTTAATAAACCCCGTAGCTTTGTAATTAAGAAGCAAGGCTGCCCTTGCATCCCCATACCAACCCTTCAGGTCCTTTAGGGAGAGAAATCGGACCCATCCTCTTCACAAGGAGCAACCCCTCCCACTGCTCCCCAGCACACCCCGGGGCTTCACTGCCCCTCTGGGCTCTGCTTCCAAGTCACATCCACGGCGGGCGGCAGATTTTTCCCCTGTGCCAGCTGCAAGAGGTCTGCGTGCTCCCTGCCCCAGCCAAGGCTGGCACGGTGCTTTTGACGTCCTCTAACAATGACAGCCCTGTGCCCAAACGCTGGCCCCTTGGCAGGGTTAATGCAGGGATTGTTTATGCCCTGCTTGCAATAAGTGAACAAAAGTGAAGCATCCTCCACTCGCACGGGCACCGCGAGTGCACTCTAATGCTGGAGTTTAGGTCCCACATGAAAACAACAGGGGACTCATTTTCTGCTTTTTAAGCTGAAATCTAATTCTGCAAATTTTAGGGAGCGCTCTGGATGGGTCTATCAGCTGGCACTGACAACAGAGATGCCTCCCGTACAACAGCAGGGCATCTTCCAGAGGGCAGGGCACCCCAGGCAGCACCCCGATGTGCAGCCCCACATTGCTCTTGATAAACATCTTGCTGCAGCCATCATCTCCCACCCCAGGCTGTTCCTGCAAGCCTACATAAAATTCCCTGAAATGAACCCACCAGCCTGGCACCGGGCCTGGGGCGTTACTGCAACGCAAGGAGCAAGCTCTCCATTTGGCATCCACGGTGACACACTCACGATGCTACTGAAGCCACCTATAAACCTGACATTTGCCTCTATCCCATCACCTCCAGGAGTTCCCATCCAAGCAACTTTTAAGAGCAGACCAGACCGAAAAGCCCTGCAAGGCCAAAGCACCTAAGAACATTTCACTGCAGTGTATATATTCCACTTAATAAACACAAATACATTTTCCAGCCCCTCTTTCAAACCTGGCTTGTCGCTCGCCACTAGGGGAAGTCAACATCTGGCTATAAATCTCCTCCAAGAGTTGCCATCCACAGCTAACGTTCAAGACACCCAGCCCTCCACCACCATGGACACCCCTCCATGATGCCTGAACACCCAAGCGAGGGCCACCCTCAGTTGAGCAGTGCTAGCCCTGCCAACCCAAAGCACACCCTTTGCAGGGACAGCAAACCTCCAAGCTGCTGGAAACCCATCCCACCTCCTCAGCATCTCCTGGGGAACCTCTGGGGCAGTCTGCAAAGCTCAGGTGTTTTCAGAATGAATTTTGGAAAGGAAAGAAAAGGCAGGTGCCAAACCTAAGGTCGAGAGACTCAGAGGTGAGGTTATTTGCATTCATTTCTGTTTCAGCTGCTGTCAGAAATCCACCCACCAGACCAGAAGGCAATGCAACTTTCAGACCTCTTGAAAATAAGAAGTATAAGGAGGATGCAAATTCCCCTTCATGTCCTGACCTCTACAGCTGCTAGCTCCCTTTGTGCAGACAGGCTTCTGTGATGAAAAGCTTCTTGCTGTATTTAAATGTTTTTCTCATTTAAAAAAATGCAGTGTCTAAACCACCTCCTTAACATAGATACAAGCTCTTCTGAACAACCCCACCAGGCTAAAATAAATATTTTGCTTCGCAAATAGTTTTCCTCTCATTAAAATGAAAACATAATTAGGATGTCAAGCACAGAGGCAAGCAACGGCTGCAATCACTCCACACAGCACCGAGCTGCTCAGGCTTTATTTGATTAAAAGTAACGATGCTGCTATTTTTGAAAAGCACACTCTCATCCACAGCCCGACCGGAGTTATTTTGTAAATATATATATGTAAATGGAAAACTGGCATCTTTGCCAGAAAAAAATCCCCACCCGGGAGGACGTGCACTCAACGGAGACTACAGGTCCATGACATGGGCCACCAGCGAGCATCGTGGGCAACCGCATCCCCTCGCCGCTCACGGCCAGGGGGTTAAAGCTCACTGAAGGAGCAAGCAACTAACCACTGGAAAGGGTGAGAGAAAAGAGAGAAAAGGACAGAAAAGGTGCTCCCAGAGATGATATACAAGGGCACCCATGCAAGGTCTGGTATCGACACTGCTGCACATGACCAAAAACCTGGACAAGACACAAATTTTTAGAGCTATAAGACATCCCAGGCAGACACTATTCCCAGTATCAGCGTTTTTTCTTGGTTTTAAGCAAATCTAAGCATCCTGTTGCTGCAGCTGGGCACTAGGAAACAAAGGATGAGTCCTTCTTCCAGAGTGGAAGGGGACGTTTCACTATCTAGACACAGATGTCAACACAACACGCATCCCTCTCCAACTTCTACTCAAGCTGCCGCTCTGCTCGTTAACAGCCATAACTTAATTACTGCAAATCGGTCGGCTGGAGGGGAGGTGATGGGCATTACACGTGCTTCCTCAGCATTCCCCCTGCCAGAACAGGAACGCTGCCCTAGGCAATTACATGCTCTTGCATCCCACACCCTTTTACCCCTCTGGGTCTGTAACAGGCTTCGATGCAACGCAGCCAACTCCAGGCAGAGGCACACAACCACGTCACGGTGACCACCATCCCCTTTCATCCCAAAGTTGCTCAGTCTAAGTACCGCTGAGCTGCCCTTGGGGCTGAGGTGTTTACTCCTGAGCAAAAAACCCACACGGGGACTCCAGTACCTTCAGCCCTAGGCTGTAAGACATCAACACCAATTCGCGTCTCACCGTTACACACCTTCTGCACGAGTCCACCTCTCCTGCCCAACGCTGTCCTGCAAAAAACCCCGCTGCAGCACCGGCCATAATCCCAGCCTTCAACAGCATCCCCTGCTCGCAAAACAAACACCCCCGGGCAGCCAGCACCGAGCAGAAAGGTCAGTGACCCCATGACATCGGTGAGTCCCGGCTGATCAAACCCTCCTAGAAAATAAACGCCAGGCACAGCCACCGCAACGCTGTTAAAAAACAGCCCCAAACTCCCAGGGAACGGCCCACTCGTGGCCGATGAGATAAGAAAGGAAAGAAAAGCTAGCCCAGCCTCCTCCGGCCTCAGCTGGACATCACCGCAAGTTTACGGGCCAACCACATCAGGAAACACTTGCGCCTCGTCCCCGGAGAGCGCCCGCCGCACACGAAGCCCCCGGGTGTGCCAAAGGGGCAGGGGGGGGGGGG
>NW_020799107.1:10651341-10691880 GCF_003259725.1 Athene cunicularia | reverse complement strand
TTTTTTTTTTTTTTTTCGTTTTCACGCGTTTCTGTGAGGAAAGGGAAGGTGCGTGGCGCGGCCCGTGTCGAGCGTTTGCTACGAAGCTCGATGTGCTGGGCCACGTCCCTGTGCTGCGTGGGACTAGCACAAAAATCCCCCCCAATGCGCCTCCCCCAGGATGGGAGTTCCCATAGGAGGGAAGAAACACAGAGGAAAACGGTAAACCAAAATCTTTATTCTCGATAAAGCAACAATTGCGCAACCCAATTTCTTGAGTTAACCAAGGCGGCTTCAAAGCTGGCAACAGCTCCAACCCTGAGGCAGCCAAAGCCAAAAAAAAAAAGGCTTTGTGCTCCTTAAAACCCCACGGACTAATTGAGCATCCCACCCCAGGGCCAAGGAGCATCCTGGGGGCTGCGCGGCCCGGCAGGGATGCAGAGTTAGGAAATGGGGTACCCGGAGCAAGAAACGCAACAGATTGGGGACCGATGCAACGAGCAGCCAGACGTGGTGGCCCCAGATACCATCCTGGTGGCCGTCTTGTGTTGGAACACCTCCGGGAAAAGCAGCTGAGTGAGAAATACTGGGTCAAGCAGGTCCTGCACGCAGAGGGCCCAGGCTATGCGAGCTGCCGCTCTTCCTACCCTCTCCTTGTTTTTTCCTGGGTTTAATCAGGATCTGATGATTAAATTTCCTCTTCCTGGTGTTGGCTCCTCCTGCTCCCAAACTTCAGTGCTGCAGAAGGAGATGGGGTTTTCACCAGGCCAAGGTGAAAGCAGGGGAGCAGCTGTGAGTCCTCACACTGCCAGATCCCATCCTGGGTGTCAGCCGGGGCTCCCCAGCCTCATCCAGCCCTTTCGGCAGCTTCATTGAGTGAGCACAAACGAAGCGAGCCCTATAACCACTTCAAAGCACCCTTGAGAGCTCATTTCTGTCGCGTTGTTTCGGGAGGTTTGGGGTTTATCAAAGGAAAGCTCCCCTCAGCTGGATAGCCCGGTTCTGTAATTGCAGCGAGGCATTTTCATCTCGCTTTGCTGGTGGAAACGGTTCAGATGGCACCTGCGAATGCCAGGCTGCTGGCAGCACCGGGGTGCTGGGCTGGGCGCTGCTCCTGTGCTGGCCGCCGGTGCCGTGCGGGTACCGGGGTGTTGCTCCTGCCTGTACCTTGGCAACCAGCCCGGGGCGCCCAGACCAAGGTGCTCCTGTCCTGCTTCTGCCCGTGTTGGGCAAAACTCTGATTAACAGCATATTCGAGCTGCTGATTTATTTCTTAGTCTGATTTCGTCTCTCATACTGCAAAGTCACAAATGACTCATCTCATTAAATGTTTTTATGCTAGAAATACTAAAGTATCGAATCTCGCTAGCAAAACAGCTTCCGATACCAACCAGTTTCACAAAATTTATTGTCCTGCTTCACTTTTAAATGAATTAGTCCATGTCAGGGGTAAATCACACCCTCCTCTCCCATCCCCAGCAAAGTTCAAATCGACTTTTCTTCTCTGCTTCCCAAACCCCAGTTTATTCTTACTCATGTTAATCATTTCCTAAATAGGTGAAGTGCCGAGAAGTAAGGGTAGAGATCTCTGGATTATCCCAGGCTGATGCCTTGAATGGTTTGGGGGACAAAAGTGTCTTTTCCGATGAGCTTGCTGATGGGCTGGAGGAGGTGTACATGCATCTGGAATTTCAGCTCAGCCAGCCTCATGACCCCTCTGTGGTAAACCCAGGTCTCCAGGCGGTAAAACTGAACTTGAACTCCAAACTGTCAGCTTAATTGAAAGTCAGCAATTCATGCATGACAATCACTGCCTGTCCTGGGAGCTGCTCTCTGTGTGCTGAGGATGCACATCAGGCACATTGCGGGTGCGGAGGGTCTGACTGAGCCTGGGGTGGAGAAATGAGCATCCCATCCTGCATCTCATCCCCCTCTCTGTTTTGCAACAAGTGTTTTGCAATGCCCAGGAGAATCTCAGAGCAATAAGGGGCCATGGGATATTTGGGTGCAGGGTGGGTGCTGTACACGGCAGCGACCCAAATCCGTGGGTATGAAAGAAGATTCTCCCTCAGCGTCTTCTCAGCAGGTGCTGGTGGGGCTGCCCCCAGGCTCCTGCCTCCCTGCCCTGCTCCTGCCGTTCTCCTGCCTGCAACTGCCTTCTGCTGCCATATCCCCTCTGCTCCCACTGCGACTGCAGAGAGCTGGGTTAGAGCCAGGAGAGAGCCAGGCATGGCAGCAGAGCCATCCCACCTTTGGATGGGTGCCACTCCTGTTTCCCCTGCCAGGAAGCGATACTGGTGAGCAATTAGACCCGGACAGGATGCCCTAATGAGCTCAAGCTTTTATATGGAGTTGGGAATTAATCTTGCAGGAATTCCATGTTAAAGTTCATGTCAAGACTTTCTCTGTCCGTTTGCCTATGATGTTTTTGAAGCACTTACACAAAACTGCATGGTAATTGCCTCCGTTTGCCTAAATAATGCTTAGGAGAAGGTCTGGTCTGGGATAACATGCCCATGACTCAGATATGTGAGTGTATCTGGCTCTTCCAGGGAGAGAAGGAATCATCTTTCCTTTGGTGCTGCCTTTGAAATTTTGCAGAGAGAAGCTGGACATTTGCTTGTCTTGGAGGAAAACACTGAAATGAGCTGTATTCGGTGATGCACCTGGGTCTGATGACCACCAAACTCAGCAGCACCAAACCCCTCGCCGGGGCTGAAGGCGCAGAAGGGTGCTCTTGCAGGTGAAGTGGTGGCTCAGCTGCTAACGTTGAGCTCCTGAAACTTTGCAGATGGGAATGTTCCCAGATCTAAGCCTAATACTTCCCAAATTGAATTTAATAAAATCCTGGCCCTGGGTGGGAGTGTCCAAGCTCCTATTGCAGCCTGGGTTTGTTGCAGCCTGTTGCTATGCACTGGAGGGAGCGCTTTTTCCATGATCCTCCAGTGTTGGTAGGAATCCAGCAAATCTCTTTGCCTGTATCATGCTATAGATTGGTTTCCGGAGCTGGGGAAGAGAGTTCTTGGCTGCCAAGGTACGTTTAATAACACTTCATTAGTACAGTGAGCCCAGCAAACTCCCTGGGGTGAGCTCTTCCAGGCCAATCTTCCCCTTGCTGTGAATTAATTACAGCCATGATGGTTGATGATGAGGGATGGGGAATAGGGATAGCTGGTGGGTTTTGATGTCCCTCATAGTTCATGCTGTGCCAAGACAGATCTTCTCTTATGGAAGGGGGTAGCAGAGCTATTGCTGCCTTCCTGGGAAGCAGCAGCTTGCTATTTATTGCATCCCTTGGCAAGGGAGCAAGGTAGGCTCTGGAGCATCACTGACACAGGCGGCACTTACAGGTGTTAGAACTCTGCTTGGTCAGGGTATTCAGGTTTTATGATTAGAATAAAGTAAATAAATGATTCAGACAATAATTATTTTGTATATATAACTTTCTCGCTTCAAAACCAATTAGCCACAGAAATTTCTAATAAATAAGTCTCAGTGCATTTGGAACTGGCAAAGAAAGCATCATCTTCCTTCTGCCAGACTCCCCAAGTGGATTTTTTCTGCTTAATTTTCTGAATTAGATTACGCTGGACTGTAATGAAAGCAGTGCAGATTTACTTCTCCAGCACCCATCTCTGCTTCAAACATGTATTTACCCAATTTGTTTTTGTAGCTGGAGTCTGGAGGATTTTTTTCCATTCCTTCCTTGGCCACGCACTGTGAACATTATGCAAAGTGTCTGTCCATTGCAATGACTGAAGGCAAAAGCAGCAGTTTCCTAGGCTGTATTTGCAAACCTAGCCTCTACTTTTGCTTTTCCTCAGGAGTCCCAGCACAGCATCCCCCAGACACGTTCACTGGGGTAACCCCTGCACTGCTGCAGGTGAGTACCCCCTCCCTTATAAATTTGTGACAGTGTTGGTCCCAAATGGGAAGGAAAGTTGTGGGATAGGGAGGCTGCAATTCTCCAGTGACTGCTGTGCAAACTGCTCAGCCCTCATCAATGGTGTTTGTAAAGTGAAGGTAAACACCCAGCCAGGTACCAATCACTTCCTACCAATAGCAGGGATTACTTTTTTTAAGCCTGATGAGGAAGTGCGCAAAGCAAATGACAGGCCTTCCGGAGTGGCTTTTAATTTCCTTGGCTGCCTGACATCGACTGAGTGAATGAATGAACAAAGGAAAGCAAAGAGGTGGAGGTGAGAGAGATCAGAAAGGCCTGGGGACCGGCCTCACACCCTCTCTGGTGCTAAAGGTAAAATCTGCAGCATCTTTCCACCCTGCCACCACCATCCTCAGTATTGCAGCAGCCTTGAACACTGTTCCTTCCCCCCTTGCATCCCTCATCCTTGCCACCATGCATCAAATGCTGCAACTCCTACCCACCGCTCGCTCTGCCCCATGGGGGGGGATGGGCAATGGAATTTGCGTCTCGGAATTTTGCACCACACATGCACCCTCTGACTCCCTCCTCCTGGAAAACTTCTCCATATTGCAAAATCCTCTGTTTTAACCGAAATCCTTTATTTTAACCAACCATTTCCAGTAAATAGCCACTTCATTTTCCCTCGTCACCCTTTCACTATAAGCCAAGCAATCCTCTGTCTATGCCTCCCACCCTGGCTGGGTAAACCAGAACACCGATTGCAACAGTGAGACCCGCGACCCACGAGTTAACACTGCGGTTTCCCATAGAGAGTTTCTCTTCCTCCCTGAGTCCAATTGCACAAAATAAAACAGCTTTTGTTCACAATGGAGATTCTCCTGGCAACAGAATGACGGAAGCTGCAAAAAATGCCAGGGCTCAATGACAGCTCTATCTAAAACTAACCACCAAGATGAGCCTGTTTTATCATTGTTAGAGAAGAAAGCACAAAGCTAATGGGAAGGGGGAAATCGCTACCATTTATGATGGCTTTGTAGATGGACAAATATCCCTGCCTAGCAGAGGGGGCGTGCAGAAAGGCACGATTATCAATGTGTCACTGTGAACCTTGAAATGCGGTTGAGACAAGAGATGGGCTCCCACCTACACCCTCTGCCCCCAGTGAACCAGGCAAATTCAGCTGGGTTATGGCTACAGTCAGTGAAGAGGCTCCAGCAGATTTCTGTGAGTCTGGATGAGGCCCAGAGCTTGCAGGAGGGAGTTAGAGGAGCAGAAAGCCCTGTTTTGCAGCCAAGGAGGACCTTGGCTAAAGTCCTAGGCTGCCTTTCCTTGTCCCCTGGAGTCTTGAAGCGGCCTCCACCAGTTTTGGCTGCTGACTTCCAAATTTCCCCTCCTACACATCTGGAAATCTTTCAGGCAAAGACATGGGGAGCAAGAACCACTTAATGGTGCTGCCAAGTGAGGTGGCTATCATTTACTTCCTTCCACAGAATCGCTGCCAGACCCCTTCCACCTTTCAGGCAGCACCATTTGAGTTTCCTCATTTAAATAGTGTAAGACATGGTAATTTCCCATGTTCAGTGACAGGCAGCCTCATTTATGACATTTGCTTAGCTCCTGTATTAATCAATTTGGTTAATTGAATTGATGATTGCACTGACTTGTGTGCAGAGCAGCTGTTTCACATCATTAATGTGGTGGTCTGTCAGAAGAACTGCCCATGGTCATCTCTACCTTGATACAAGCAGTGGGAGATCCTGGGTCTCCCCACCATACACTAGCAGTGGCTTAGGGATTGGGACAGGCATTCAGAAGATGCTACGCTGAAGCCATCAGTCTCATTTGTAGCACATAGCAGCAGCTAAATCAGATCTGACACAAAGACAGGGCAAGCCCAAAAAAAGCAGAATCTTCTGCAAATTCATCCCAGGGATGCTGGGTGCGTCCCAGAGAGAATAAAAATATCAGCACCTTTGGCTATCTGCTATCCACCTTGCAAAAGAGCTCAGGACTCAAATGATAAGGGGAAAAAAAATAATTTCCAGGCCTTTAGAGGCACAGGAAAATGGGAGTGAGGAATTAGCCCAGAAACCCAGAAGTGCTGAGTGCCCATCAATCATGCGATAACAAGGGCTGGAGCAAGACCTGCTGGAGCACGTGCCACATCAGCAGCGTCACAGCAGGAGGCAGAGGACATATGATGATGATTTATGGCAATGTTATCTTCCCAAAGCAAACACCAAGCGCTGAGGACCAGGGGCACAACCAGCACAGAGCTTTCCCCCCTTTTCATATGGTCAATGGACACTATTTTTATCCTTGCTGCCCCCACATGCAGGAGGGACATCCCTTCTTCTCATCCTTCTTTTCCTACCTACACACCCTGGGTCTTATTTACGAAAAACCATTCAGACCCTGGCAATTAGCATTTTCTCCTGGGTGGTTTTGCTCAGGCTGAAGCCTGTGTGACTGAGTTTCCACAGTGTCAGATGGAGACACATCATCCCCATTTTGCCTGTCTAGCATAGCCAGGGCACAGTGCTAAAATTTGCCAGCATGCCCATAATTCAGGGTATTTTTAGTGATTGCTCACTTGCTGGTCATATGTGTAGCATCTCCTGGATGATCTCCTGGATGATCGGGCTGTGCAGATAGCGACTCTACTAAACAGTAATTATTTAGTACAGCTGCCCCATCAAGAGATACTCTCTCCCACAAACCCCTCGCAGCACCCTGTTCCAGCCAGTGATGAAAAATCCCTTTCCAATGGTGTTTTGCCAGCCCCTGCACAACTTGTGCTGTCCCCTTGTCCCCTTGGCTTTCCTCCAGAGCATTGGGCCAGATGGGGCTGTGTTTTTCCAGCTGATTTTCAAGGGGGTTGGAAGCTTTTCCTCTCATGCCAAAGACTTGGAGCTGAAAAGTCCCTCTAGGAGGAAACTTACGTTGATCCTAAGTGTGTTATAACCCAACTCAGAGCTTGAAGTCTACATCACCTGAAAATCTGCATTTCTGCTCCAGATATTGTGCCCTCTACCTATCTGCCCTGTTGGTTTTAGGTTTCTGGATGAGGCAATGAACCTCCTAAGCTTCCTCAGCAAAGCTGTCTCCAAAGGGGTGCCTCTGCAGTCATCCTGACACCCAGGTGCTTGCATCAGGGCCAAAGGACTGCAAAGCTTTCTCTTGCTAAAGTCCACTAAAATTAGGAATGTTTTACGTGGGACGTGGGGCTTCTCACCCTTCTTTTCTTCACCCTTCTTTTTTTCTTCAGAGCGTTGAGGGATATATGACCATCAGGCAGGAGCAGGGTCTTGATTTTGCTTCTCCTCTGATGTGCAAACGTCCTGCATGTGACTCAGGTGTGGCTCTGCAGGGTCTCATCCTGGAGATGCTGAGCACAGCCAAGACCCAGAGGGCACCCAGGACTCTGCAACACCAGATATCTGCAGACTTGGAATCCTCTCTTTTTCTTAACTCTGGCTACTCTATATTTGAAGAAATGTCCCTGCTGACACCCTCACCCAAGCGTTCTCTCCCCAGGGGCTCCTGCCTCACACCCCCATTCCCCCATCTTCACCCTGGCTTCTTTGCAATCTTAACAGGTCTCTTACCCCAGCTACTCAAAACTGCCTCTGAGATAAAACTGGAGGTATTTGTTGGTGGGGAAAAGGGAGCAGAGAAGTGATGCTGTTGTGCAACAGACCACCTTGGAGCTCCTCCATTAGCCCTCAGCACCCTGGCTGGGTTTTAAATCTATAACCACATGCAAACCCTCTCCTACTTGCACAAGGCATCCTCTGCCCCCCTGCCGGGAGCAGCCCCCAAGGACACTGCCACGGTGGCATTTTGCAATGGCCACGACTGCCGGGCATGCAGGTGCCTGTCCTAGGGGTTATTACACACTGTCAAGAGCAAAGAGCAACATGAGTCAGTTATATCATTATAAAATGATGTTAAATGTCAGATGTGTGCCGCGATGCCAGGTACTCTCCTGCAGAGCCCTCCACACATTGCACCATTTGTGGGTCTCTTAACAAAGGGGGTCTTGTAAAAAGCGCTGCCTGGATGAGATTTAAGCCATCAGAGATAACCGCTT
Source organism: Athene cunicularia (assembly GCF_003259725.1). Taxonomy (NCBI): domain Eukaryota; kingdom Metazoa; phylum Chordata; class Aves; order Strigiformes; family Strigidae; genus Athene; species Athene cunicularia. The sequence continues at coordinate 10,683,922 of NW_020799107.1, read as the reverse complement.
GGCTGTTTCTTGCTTGGACCTCAATACCTCCTCTTGCATGGTAAAACACACTTCCTTTCTGTACCGCCGGATTTGCTTTTCAATGCTTCATTATGTTTCAAGGTCACAGCGTATCGAGCAGTTTGCTCAATTGCCCTGGAAAGAAACGAAGTCACAAGAATTTTTTTTTTGTTTAATAAATGCATGTGCTGAGCCTGAATTGCTTTCTTATGACCATGTAAAGGAGAACGGAAAGCACTCGGGTCTACATGGGTTTTTGCACTCCCTGTTTTATAAGCCCATTATTCACACTCCTTTTCTATGGTGAAGAAATGCCCAGTTCTCTTTTTTTTTTTTTTTTTTTTTTTTTTTTTTTTTTTTTTTCGGATGCTTAGAAACTGTGCCCTTCACTGCAATAACGGTGGCAATCAGGTAATGCCAGCCCAAAAGCTGAGCATCCCTCCAAGGAACTGCCACCTGCTTGAACAGCATTATTCTCATTTAAAAAGTGGAAAAAATGGGGCTAGAGGTTGTTAAAGCAGATGGAGGCAGAACTGGTGGGGCTGGTTATGTCCTGGTAGGCACTGGGTGGAAAGGACTCAAGGCTCATGTGGTCCGTTTGCTGTGGTCCATGCTGGGGCTGGCACTGCAGGAGAGCAGGAGGTGGGAGAAGTAGGGCTTTGGGGCAAAACGTTGGTTTCTTTGAAGTCAATGGTGAAATTCCCACTGGCTTTGTCCACCAGCCATAGCAAGGCGAGGACTTTGCAGACATACTGATGGTTGGGCCCTCAGCTGGAGCCTGTCTGGTGGCATCCATTGCCAGCGTGTTTGCAATATTAATTAGGGCTGTGAATCCACAGGGTTTTCAAGCTCTGTGGCTCCAATTCGCCATGAAGGAAGGCACAGGAATGCAAAGTGAATTCCCCTGTTCAACACTTCTGAAAGATGTCCCTCGGAGACCCATCTTGGGTGATGCTGGGGCTCCCGTTGCTCAAAAAGCACCCATCAGGGCAGCTTTCTGTGGGACAGTGTTTCATGGGATGCAGAAACCTTCTCCATGGACATGCCATTTCTGTCAAGGCTCTGGCTGCAAAGCAAGACCATCAGGCTAACTGGTTTTCCACCAGCAAATTTTTGGCAGATCTCCTGATGCAAAGCCAAAGGTGAGCAGTTCTTGTGTGCTAGCATCTCACAGAGGTTGAAAACCTCCTGGCTGAGGGACCGCATTCTCCAAATATCCCTGTAAACCTATCTGTAGTCTTCTAAGGGTGAAGTTTATGCCATTCCTCCCCCTTTACAAATCTCACTTCTCTGGCTCTCATAACTTGTGGCTACTTGACTGCTATGACCTTTCACCACTTGTCTGTCCTGATGCTTGCAGAAGATGAGGTCTAAGCCGCCATGCTGGCTGGCAGGCTGCTCTCCTCCCTGAGGAGCCTCCGGCGCTAATTGCAATCAGATCTGACACAAACACGGCAATTCCAAGGATAAATATGTCCTGGCAAAATTCTGTATTGAATAACATCTGTGTCGAGGAGAAAGAACCTGTAAATATCTCAGCAAAGAAAAAATGGCATGAGATGCTCATACCTTATTAAACACCAGAAAGCCCACATTGACAGAGACATAAAAGTCCCTAATGTGAGAAAAGCATCCATCAGACCATGCAGTCAGTCTTGGCTGCTGAAGAAGCCAGGCTTTGGTAAGCCAGGCTTTGGTAGCTCTTCTGTGCTCATCCAGCTAGCAAGGGTGCAACGCTCACCTTTCCCAATGGTGGTGGAACTGTGTTGTGCCATCACCGGTGTTTCCCCTTTCAATAAAAATACCTCAGCTGATCCTTAGTGCCCTCAGTAAGAAATACCTGGGGTTGGCAGCTCCCTGTTGGGGCCTTAGCATCGAAAACAAATTCTCTGCTGTGATAAACATCCCAAATCCATTGCTGGATGAGTTTTTAGAGACTTTGAGAAATAGAACAAGCAAATAAGCAAGCTGGGATTTTCCCCTGTGCATGCAGGAGTGTCTCCAATGCAGTGGAAAGCACGATCAATAATTGAGTGAGAAGGCAAGCTGCTCTGAGCTTTCACAAAGCACAGCCTGAGCATCCAATATTTATTTTCAGGCCTTAAATAATGTATCTGAAAATGCTTCTAACTGGATATTTTAAGGCAAACAAATTTATGTCATGAAAAGTTAATTGACAAGAGCGTCTCTGAAGGAAAATCAATTGCAGCCACAAAAAAATACCCATCAGCTGCTCATGACATTGGTCCTGTTCCTCCTTGTAAGTTAGGGGGCAATTCTATAATTTCTAATAAAGGAATAATTCACTATCAATTAGCCAATATAAGTAGACTTCACTCACTCCCCAAGTTAAATTATTTAAGCTCCGGCATTTCCTCCTCACTGCTGCAATGCTGGCTGCCAGCGAGGCAGTGCTGTGATGGGAGTCAAGGGATGGGGTGGTCAGTCCTGGTTCTGCCACTGATTTCCCGTGGGAGCTTGGTGGAACGGGTTCATCCCCGCGGGTTAGTTCACTCAGCAGATGTGTAGCAGCTACCGTAGGCAAATGGGAAAAAAATCACCCTATTTTCAGAGACGTGGGATGGGTTGGAGGTAGTGGGATCTTGCGTAGCATGGAGGTGAACACTATGCCTGGAGCAGTGGTCACAGGTGACCCTCAGAGGGGTCCTGGGGCTCTGACAAGTGGAAGTAGCACTGTCAAGGGCAATATGAGCAGGAAGTGAAGGGAACAAAGCTGCTCCGCTGCTGGATCCCACGCCAGTGTATCCCACCACTGCCCCCAACACATCAGTCAGCATGGGCATATGGGCAAGAGCTCTGCAGGAAGGACCCTGGCCAGGGCTGGCACATTCCCACAGGTGTTTGCTTGCATGTTGGCAGCAGATAAAGCATCTGCTGTTAAATCCACCATGTCTTTAATTCTGGCATGTTCCCTCCCTACCTTGTCCTTCAACCCCCCCTCCCCCATCCAGAGCATGAGAAAACACATTGCTGTGCCAGCAGTCAGCCCCGGGGATGCAAAGATCATGTCTTTGGTCCTGGAAGAGACAGGTGTCCTGCCACGCAGCATCACCCTGCCACCCTGCTGTGGGTCTGCCCCATCCCCAGACCCCACTGCAAACCTGGGGCACGGCCTGAGCTGGCTGTCCCCCTGCTGTAGGTCTGCCCCATCCCCAACCATCGATTCTTCTGCCACCCCCAAGGCACCCCAGCACCCCGCGGGGCTCAGGGACAGGCTGCTTGGCATGAGCCACCACTGCCACATCAGGCTTCTCGTTACGAAACCCAAGCAGATAAGATAAGAAAGGCTCATAACCTCTTGTCACAGGACAAGATTTCTCATCTCCAGACAGGTTTTCCTGCCTCTGATGGTTATTTGCCATTATATCCAGCATCCAGCAGTAGATGAATTGCCTCTGCTGGATTTCAATTTAGTCCAATCAGAGGAAATTGGTTTTGACAGTTTTGTGATAGAAACATCTTGGGCCAAACTCACCCCTGGTTAAAGCTCCCTGGGGTTGGAGAGGCTGGATTTGGCTCTTGCTGGATGGACAAATGCAAATCAGTAATGAAAAGCCTGGAAACAGAGTAACCTGGACCCAAAAGTGTTCTTCCAGGTGGCAGGGGGATGGTTTAGTCCACGACACCCTCAATAGCTTAGAGGGCAATGCAGGGAGGGACAGAGAGGCTGGCTGTAGCTGCCTTAGGCTGTATGATGCTGGCATTTTCTCCTCCCAGGCTTCAGCTAGCACAGAAATACAACCTTAAAAATCAAAAGCTAACCTGAGGCAGCCATACCACAAACCCTCCTGTACAAACTGAGCTGAACCTGACAGAACCAGTGCTACTGCTTTTCTAGGACTTTTTTCTTCCTGGGCTTTAAAAAGAACCAAAGTTATGCTGACAGAGAGCTCTGAACATCTGAGTGTTACTCCTTGGCTCCTTTCTTATGGCAAAGCTTTTGGATCGAGGGAGGTTTTCCCATTCCAAAGGATTTGCGGGGGGAGGAGGGCTGGGGAAACATAGGTGTGCTCTTCATGCCGTGCTGTCCTCTGTTCAAAAGGCTTTTACCTCCCCAAGAGCACATTTACCACTCCTGTCTAGTCACAGCAGCTCTCGTACTCGTCAGGAGCTGGGACAAACAGGAAAGCATGGGTTTACTTTGATCTCAGCCTTTAAAACTACAAGGCTGTATCTTACACTTGGATGGTGTGAGCTGGATGCTGGAGAAATGGGGAGCAGTCTCCTTGGAGGATGCTGGGGCTGCTAAAACATCAAGGCTGTTTGTTGTGATCTCTAACCCAGTGAAAGGGCAGGGGGACTCACAGGTTGAGGCTGATGGTTTCTCAGCAAAGTGGAAAGCTCCTTCCAGAGAGGACAGATGCTGGCAGCAGTCGTGCAGTCAGTTTGGAGGAAGCCTGCCTGATGGCTTTTCTCCTGGTGGAAGGAACTGGCAAGGGTCCTCCCAAATCAGGCTTCAATACCACTGATGGAGGCTAACATTTTTTGGGGGTAGCCATGAGAAATTCAAGTCACAGCCTTGGGAAACTCAACCTTGACATACAGCTTTAAGGCACCACCAACAGGCAGGCGCTGGAGCTCAAGACATTGGCTCTGAGCAAGTCCAGCTGCATTTCTCCATCTCCCCTGATGGGATTTAGAGGCACAATATCAACCCAAGCTCAAGGACCTTCCCTTGGATCCACAGCCTGGCTGAAACACCAGGCCCATTTGAACCCAACTCCTTGGAGTGGGGGGGCACAGAATGGGCAGGAGGTGGCAGATAAACATTTATAGGGTGAACTGTTCAGTTTTGATGGCTTCATCTTCATGCCTCGTGAAAGCCACAGCTAAGCAGGAAGGAGGTGTTGTGTACATTCATTATTTACTTAAAAGAATTAAAAATGTAAGCTAACTCATTTGCTTCCCTGCAGATGGCTTTCCTGCCTGAGCAGAAGCAGGTGACTCTTTTTGCACATCTCAGCTTTTCAGAAGGTGAAAAACTTCAGGTAGGACCACATCAATGATGTGAAAAGCCCGCATAGCTCCCAGCCCACCCCAGATGGATAACTGAGTGCTGTGGTAGTGGCAAAACTAACATGGGTGTTGTTGCTGTGATGAGATAGGGTTGTCACAGACATGTTTTACAATGCAATTTTAATTTGGGATGAAAACACCATTTTAAAAGTATATCGGGAGTTATGTCCAAGCATCATAAAACTTCAGAAAAGCATAAATCTGACAAGAAAACAGTTACAGAAATTCTCTAATCTTACTCTCCTTCACAATGCCAAATGCCAGTCCCAGTTTTGCTCTCCATAATTCACCCATTCAGACTTCATTAAAGATTCCAGTAAATCATTTGCAGAGTCATAAGCTTGCCAGTTTGCCTACAGATTAATGGCATGTTTCACATCACTGTTATTTTATTTGCTCATTAAAACATATAAACTGTTATTTGTTATAATTTTTGTATATTATGTATTTTTAAAACTGTGTATGTATGTTTATATACACTTTAAAGCATATGAAACCCTCCCTCTCCCCCACCAAAGACAACAGCAGAGAACAGGACTTTTGCTCCTCGAGGTCACTGGTCACTCTCCAGATCGCAGCCATTAAGTTCAACACCTCTGGAACAGGCTAGAACAACAGCACAAGAGATCCATGTCTCCTGGTGGATTTTCCCTGCCCCAGAAAGAAGCTATGACCTTCCTTGTACAGGAGAGAATGAGATGTCCTTTCCAGACCTCACAAAAGTCACGATGGTCTTTCAGGTGCCTGTACCATCTGTGGACCACTCACATTCAGACTCTTCACCTTCATTCAGTCCTGAAAAAGCAATTCAGCTCCATATTTTACATCCCTAAACACCACATCTTGCTCGAGTGGCATTTTCATTAATCCCAGGGTTTTGCAAAACAGTCTCAAGAGACAGTCATCAAAGCTGTCAAACTCGCGTCCCCTTAGCAATGAGCATCCCTCCTCCAGCTTCAGGGTCTGCCGCACCAGCCGTTGCTGAGCAGCAAACTCGGGTGATTCAGGGGCAATCGCATACTTTAAAGCGTAGATGCGATCACCTTTCCTGATTAGTGTCATGCTTCACTGGACTTTCTAACTAATTTACCATTAACATTCACGTCACTATCCATAAAACTACTTGCTCTTTGTTAGACAAGCCTGGTGTATCATTTACTGAGTGCATAAAACTCTACAGATTTTTACCCATTTTTTGGACGTGTGGCCCAGGGAAATTGAATTTGCCATATTTCTAGCCACTCTGAGAAATCGGCAACACTTTGGTCTGCCAGCAAAGCTACCGTCAGCCTCTTCATGGAAGAGGATGCTGACAGCAATGGTCATGCAGTGCAAGTCTTCATCAAGGTGACTGGACTGAGCTGCTGCATGCCATGGCTGGGGTTACCCTCTCTGTGTCTGATGTATGCATCTGCTGCTAAGCTCCATCTCATTGCTCACACTCTCTTGGTCTTTCAGAGGACACAGGGCCCAAGAAACTCAAACTATTTTACAAAATATGGTGAAAGATGTCACAAGGCAGTCCTAATTTGCCAATAGATGTAAGTAACGTCAGAGGGTTACCCTGCACAAAACCTGTTTGCCTAATCTCCTCTTTTGAAAATGAATCTTTTTAAGTCAGAAAGGTGGCATGGTCCTGCCCTGTCCCTTCAGCCATCCCAAACTGATCCCTTAAGCAGGAGCTGAGCTGGGAAAAGGGCCCGAAGGAGACCACAGTACTCTGTGATGGAGTAAGGGCTCACACACTGGACAGGCTTTTCCAAAGCCACTCTAAGCCTCTTAGAGGAACAAATCTCATTCACACCCTCTTCCCCCAGTGTGTGGTATTTACCTGTGGAGGGATCCATTTATTCTAACGTGGACCACACCACCTGTCTGTTTATTCCTGCTCCAGAATAAGTCCTGTTCCTCCAAGGCCCACAATCCTGATGCTGCCAGGTGCCTTGAAACACCCTCGGATGTTGTGCCCCTTCTCCTGCCTCTGGATGGAGGACTGGGACATCTAAGCATGCAGACAAGGAGCAGTGACTTCACAAGGGCAGCTGTCTGGCAGCCACTGCTTTCTCCTGCCTCTAGGATACAGGGGTATCCTGCAAGGAGGACAACACATTTATTCTGTGACACCACAGGGCAAGCCTTGACATCTTGTGCATCTTTTTTGACACCTATTTACTGGAGGCTGCATCCTCTGCTTATATCCGTATGCTCATTCATCACCCCAAGGGCTTCCAGCATGCCCCCAGAGCCTAACCCTGCTGGTGGCCACAGCCTGCTCCCATCTGCACCAGCTTCATTTCATACCTGGCCATTTCAGACTCACTTTCTGCCCATGGGGAGCAGATGCACAGCTGTTGGTCTGCAGAAGATGGGTGAGGATTTAGCAGGTGGTGCTACAGGGATGGCTGCAGTGTGAACTGTGCCAGCATCTTGAAGCTCGAAGTCACCTCTTTCTCCATGGAGCCTTCCACAGGGGACAAAAAGCTGCTTCTGATGCTGGGGAAAGACATGCCAGCTTCCCTCCCAGCAGCACTACCCTGTGCACCACCCAGCTCTCACAGATTCATGTGTGTGCTCTTGCCTACTTGCTGCAACAATACCTTCAGGGCAATGAGGCTTGGACAACCCATGCAATATCTCTGCAGCTCCTTTCCTCCATGTAGGGCTGGAAACAAAGTTGGGGAGCATGTCGAAGGGAAGCAGGGCTCCAGCCAAATTTATGAAGCAAACAAGGAACAGGAATGGCAGCTCCACAGGGTTAAAGGCATCTTGGTGCACTGGGTGCAGCTCTTCCTCCACTGGTTTAGGTGGAAGGCGGGTGAGGCACCACCTGCGGCCAAGAAAGAAGCCAACAAGAAAAACAGGGGTGCTTCCCTTCCCTCCAGGGCAATGTGGCTCCAAAACTTTGTGGCCCGAAGGGGAGAAGCTGTGGTCACACCTATGGCTACACCTGAAGGTGCACACCCCGATGTAGCACCTGCCTTGCTGAAGCAGCAGCTGCGCAGGGTGGGAGATGTGACCCAGAGATGCTGGCCAGCCCCTGCCCCAGTCATGCCCAGCACAACACAGGGGCTGCAGCAAGCACTTCTGCACAGCCTTGCTCCAGCCTGACATGGCTTATGGAGGCCCAGGCAAATGTGGCTTCTGGTGGCTCGAGGTCATCCCCTGGAGTGGCTGCACCTGATACAGAGTGAGAGGTTTGCCTAAACCAAGGTCCGGTTCTTCTCTACCAGGTGCTGGATGGATGGACACACTGCTCCTGGCAACGATTTGTAGCGACGCTCATTCCTCTGGAGCTCACGCATCAGCACACATGAGTTTTGCCAGCTGTCTGCAGCAAAACCCAACCTGCTCATCTGACCTGACACAAATCATCCAAACCCTTCCCCCTCCCCAGACAGAGAGTTCTTGTTCCAGCCCCAGGACTGGCGGACGCTGCTGACGAAGGCATTGCTCATACCTGGAAGCTGTCAGAGTCAGAGGAGACGACTGGAGGGCTGTTTCCCACCAGTGGCCCAGCAAAGCCAATGCCATGATGTTGGTGGCAATTTCATTTCCCTGTTGTTCCAATCTCTGCTCACTCAGTGAGAGCTGTGGGCTTGCTTGGCAGGTAAGATCAAAGAATTAAGGTTTGCTCAGTTGTTCAACTTCCCAAGCAGGTCCCAGAGCCACCATGACATCTCTCAACAATCTTGGCACATGTCTTGCTTTCAAAGCCTTACTTTTAAAACCTGGCTCTGTGTCTGTTGAAACACAGCCTCTGTGTGGCTTTTTATGATCAAAGTTCTCCTGAGTTAACAGTAAATGTAAAAACAATGTGTCAGTTTTTAAAGCAATTAGTTCAGTGCTTAAAAATGCTTCTCCCAGTGGCTGATGCTTGGAGAGGGATGTAGCTGCTTCATCTCTGCCCTGGTTGCAGGAGCCCACACAGCATGATAGGGGCTGCCAGATTCCATTTCTGCTACAGCTGTGTCTTTCCTGGTGAGGACAAAACACCCTTCCAACAGCCCAAAGGGCAATTTTCAGTTTATAAACACTTGCTTGTCTTCCAGTGGTCCCTGAAATGGGGCACATTTATTTTTCAATGCATGTGGGTGGACAGAAGAATGCAAGAGAAATTGCAGTGGGGACCTAGGACCATGAAAACTCATTAATTCTTGGCTGCTTTACAACTGTGCAATCTGGATGCTTTTTGGTTCAATTTAACCTAATCTGGATTGGAAGTGATGTCCCTGAGGAGGGGGAGATCATGAACAACTGTTCTTCCAACTCTGTTTTGATTGCAATGTGATTTCCCAGAGCAGCCCTCATTTGTATGACTGCAATGGGAGGGATGAAAAGTCTTTTCCAAGGTGCTGCTAAAAATTCCTGAGGTCATTAATTTGTGCCCAGCATCACTCGAGCCTCCAAGTGCTCAGGTGTATCTGCTGTAATGACAGTAAAGCTCCTTTTCCCAGGAGGAATGGATACTAAGGTTGCTTGACAAGCAGTAAAATTTTACGGCTAGCTGTAAAAGAAGACACAGGGTGTTTTGTGTTTTTTTTTAAAAAAACACATCCAGAAGTAAGGGTCCAAACTTTCTACAGGGGGAGATATCCCTCTGGGTTCCATCCACATTTATGCCTTAAAAATACCTGTCCTTGGGGTTTAGATTCTCGGTCCATTCCTGAGTGCCCTGGACATGGTCACAGGCTTATTAGGCTTAAATACCTAATGTGAACTAGAGCCAGAAGAGACACAAAGACCCCTTCGGGATTCCTTCATACGAATCAGAAAAGGAAAGAAAGCATCAATCTGTTGTTTTGTCCTTGCCAAGAGACCCTTTCCTGAAGGCCTCAGGTTGCACACCTCCTGCAGAGAAAGGGCGAGCAGGAGGTTTTGTGACGCTGAATGGGAATGTTATCCTGCCTGCTTCTGCCAGCCGTCCTCCTCAGCTGGCTTTGGGGTGCTTTGTATATGAAAAGTGCAGAGCAATCAAATGATTCTTAGACTATACTAACTGGAAAAGGACAGAGCAGACCCGAGACCCCTGGAGATGGTGAACAGAGCCAACAACAGCCCATCTGAACTATTGCTTCTCAGCGACTCCCTTTATAATGCTAATATCCTGGGGAGAAATACAGCCAAGAAATTGCTCGAATTCCTCCCTGCAACAACAAACCCACAAGAGCCAAACCCTCGACCCCACACATTTACCCTGAGCCGGTGCTTGCTTTCAAGCTGTCAGTTTTGCGGGGCATGTTGCCTTTCTCTTCCCAAGTCACAGCCCAGCCACCCAGCTCCACTCCTGCTGCAGTTGCTTCGTGCAATGCGGTGCCAGGCATCTGCTGACTGCACGTCTGTCCTCCCTTCTCACCACATACCCCAGCTACCACTGTCTCCCCCCAGCCTCTCCTTCCCTACACATCATTTGCAAAGCTTCAGGCTGATATTGGTCTGAAAGTCTCAAAAGGAAAAAGGATCTGAAGGAATTTCTCCTGCGGTGCAGAGGTCTGAAGCAGGAGGTCTGTGCCCTCCATTCCCAACGAGATTGGGTGGAACAGCAGACATGGACCAGCACTGGCTCTGAGTGTCTTCAGTTTAGGACCAGGGTTGCTAGCAGGAGAGAGGCTATGCCTGCTGTCCACAGCTGCCCAACCCTGGCCCTTGGCCCCCTCCATGTGTCCTGCCTCTGGCAATGCCACTTCAACACAGCCCTTGGAAACAATTTGCCATCAGGATGCTGACAAGGGATGGGACAAGCCAAAGAGCAGCCTGGAAACAGAACACAGACCCGGGCAAGCCAGATCGGTGCAGGGTTAGATGCAGTCCAGGTGCCAGAGGAGGAAGGTCAGCTGGGCAGCCTTTCCCTGCCTCCTGCCAAGCATCACCCTTCATGGGAGTCCTGCTTTTGGGAGCTCAATCCTCATCCAGGAGCACTTTGCTATCGCTGCTTTCCACTATCAGCTAGGAAGGCCTGAGTTCCTTCCTGATAAGCAATTAGCTCTAATTAACACACAGTTAAAGGGCTTCTATTCCATTATAGCCAAACAGTGGGATTGGAGCCACTAATCACCATGCTGATGCAGCAGCAACCCAGAAGATTACAACCCTGGGGTGAACCTGTATTTGTGAGTCTTGCCAGCTTCCTGCTCCTGGTCCACAATTCCCTTCTCTAATTAGGGTCCAGACACCCAATGAGGCTGCACATCAAGTGGTTACAGTGAATGTTCCTTTAAATAAGTCTACTTTTCTGAGGGGAGCCATTCCTTGGTTGGCTGGAGCTTGCTCTGAATTCCCACATGAGGGACAATTACAAGAGGAACGCATGAGGACAGTGTCATGACACTCTGTGTCAATGTCAGTGAGACACTGCACATGGACTGGCACTGTAGCTTGATGGAAAAGCAGGAAAAAAACCCAAGTCCAGCTGAGTTTGTGTTCCTGTATAAATCTGAAAATAACAGCTCAGGAGACAGAGGAGAACATAAAGCAGAATGAAAATACTTTTATGTTGTTCAGACACTTAATTCCAAGGAAGACGTCCATTGACAAAGCATGGCAGGGTGCATGGTGTTTATCAGCCCCTCAATTTTCTTTGGCACCGGGGTCATAAACAAGAACAGAGCAGCACCGAGTCTCTGAAGTCCAGAAGAAGTCTCTTAGCTTTGGAAGGACTCTGTAAATATTAGGACAGACGCTATCTTAAAAGGCTAAATGCCTTTGATTATGTTCCCGTGTCTAGCTTCCTCCATTTATTTTTGTCTCATCATCTCTAATGTTGAACTGTGTTGACTGTAGAGAAGGTTGTGAACTGAAACACCACTGCAAGTTTCTTCTGCTGAAGCCTGATCTCCAGCAGAGAAATTGGCAGTTAGACTGGGAGTGGTATTTCCAGCCACAGGCTCAAAAGAAAACTAGTGAAAATTTTAGACAGGCTGGGCCTTCACAGTATCTGTCTCACTATGAGGAGGTAAGGTTCCCAATATGTGATAACACTTTCCTCAAAAGGCTTTGAATTTAAAATATGAGTGAAGATTGCTTTCTATTCACATGACTCTAGAATCTGGGACTTTCAGTAAACATCAGTACACAGCAAAGTCATGTTAGCTGACAACACCATGTGACTGTAATAATGGGTGTGGGACCTGTGGCTTAGATGGAGAAGGACCTGTAGTTTGGGAGGGCGTAGGACCTGTGGTTTGGATGGAGAAAGACATGTAGGCTGGGAAGGTATATGACCTGCAGGTTGGGCGATATAGAGCCTGTAGGTTGAGACAGCCTTGTTAGTGCAGCTCTGGCTCTGACCAGCTCATTAACATTCATTCTGGAGATCCTGTGCTGCCGTGACCTCTGTGTGCTAGGAACTGGCTTACAGCTCGTGTTTCGCAGGCCACCAAATGGAGGCTGGATTTGCCCATGTGTCCCCAAGAGAAAAGGGGTCCCCCACTATCTTATTGCTAATCTGAGCCACCACAGCGTATTGTCCGTGGTCCTAATGTTCCTAGGGCAAGAGGTCTGTCATAGGCCCCTGCTGGTCTAATCACGTTCTCCTCCAGACCATGGCAGGGTTCCCACTGACTTCAGTGAGAACAGAGACCCAGCCATTGTCTGACACCTTTGATATTTTCTGTGACTGAAAGGAGCTATTTTTGTGTAAGGAAGGTCAAAGTGAGAGCAGGCACACAGGAGGAGGGTGGACAACTTCAAAGCTCAGCTCTGAAGTCTCTACGGGTAGGAGCCCACATAGCCATGTGGAGGCAGCCAAAGCACTGCCAAGCAACCTCACTTTGAAGGAGGGTCCTGAATGCTATTTTTGTGGTGGAAAGGTCTTTCTAGAAGACAGTTTCATAACTCCCCAAAGGGTGTGAACCATTTGGCTTGCTCCTTCTCTGCTGTGAGTTCAGCCTGATCTCCTCACTCCACATGGCTCCAGTGTGATTCTGCATTATCTAGATGGTTTGGGTGATAAAAATCAGATCATAGCATATAATTGCATTTTACAGTTCCCTTAACACAAGGTATGAGCAACCTGTGGCCTGCATGGAACTACTGTGCTAGCCTTGCTGACCAAGGATGATGACTATCCAGGCTGAGCATGGTCCCTACCTGGGCTGAGCCCAGGGCTAATGCATGGCAGGGTTTCATGTCTGCATGTGTGTGTGTAATGCTGCATTCAGTGACACAACGGAATATCATAGCCATTAAACTGTTTCCTGTAAGAAGTAACAGCCTGTCCTGCTGGTTCAAACCTGTGAGTGGTACTTGTGATCTCTGCGTAATGACTTTATTAGCGTTTGCCATTAACTACACACTTGATGTTTTCACAGAGGGAGGAAAACGTTCCTCGCAGCTATTAACCCTGCAGCTGGGATGTCTGCTTGACTAAGTCTTCTTTACTCTGTCCAAGGAATGATTATTAGGAACATAAATTTGATTGAAACATCAAAAGCAATCCCTTCTTCCAGTGCTATTGGCACCTTGCATGAGCCATGCTGGCAATCTGAGATTTCAAAAGGAGCCAGCAAGTCAAGAGTGGAGGGGGAATGGAATCTGCTGCTTTTAGGGGTTTTTTGCAAGAGAGATGTCAAAGAAAATTAATTTCACTGTGGAGCGTCTGTCAACTGCAAATTGTTGGTATTTGGGGCAGATGTGTAATACCTGCTAAGAAACAAGAGCTCAGTTTGTAAGGACTGATCTTAGTGAAAATTGCAAGAGTGCAGGGAGAGGGGCTGTTTCAAGATGAGAGGACTGCATGGGGTAGAAGCTCCTGGGGAAGTGATGGCCTCTGGAGCAGTGAGGTGCAGGATGCCACAAGAGCACTGTCTCTAAGTGGAGACCAGCATGAAGGCCTTTCTATCGTCCTTTCAGTCTTACTCTGGAAGTGAGCCTGTCAAAGTCTGTTTTGATACTTGCTGGGTTTGCTCCCTGACATTCCCTTGGCTCTCCAGTTGTCTGTAGGGTGGCTCCCTGTGCCGGTGGCAGGACCTGGGCGTAGGTAGAGCAAGGATGATGCTTCTGAAAGCGTGTCCACCTCCCTCTCCACTGTATCAGGGCTCCAAAGCCTGAGAAGGGAGATAGTTCAGTTCATACCTCCCACTGCAACATTCCACAGTCCTGCTCCCCTCCAGAGACCAAACACCTTTCTCTGGTGGAAATATTGCACATACTTGTACAGCACACAATTGCAGCAGATGACCTTACTGCCTGCAAGAAGCTGAGACATGGCGTGAGAGATGTGGTCTGTTGGGGCTTTAGGCCTGTAAGAAAAGTAGAAAAACAAGGTGACAGTTCCTGTTAAATACTATCATTCATTTTTCTGCTTATGTGTTTTAGGTTTGGGCTGAAGAACGAGAACATTTTTTACTTCAGGGCACTTGCAATTTGCTGGTTTGGCTCCCTTTACCCTCCATTAATACTTATACCAGTTGCCAGACAAATAAAAACCTCACAGAGACTTTCAATTTCAGCTCGGTTTAGCTGAGACCCCAGTTTTCCATTTAAAATAAAGCTTCCAAGTGAGAACTTGTGCAAACTATCACCTACCGGCTTCTGCAGGGGAGGAATTAAAACTCTGCCTGGCTCCCCTGCTTCTGACCACTGTTAGAAACCAGCAGCAGAGGAAAGCAACACAGGGCACATGCAGCACTGGGGAGTTATCCATCGGTGACCAAATAGCTCCTCTGCCTATCCCCTGACTGATTTTCACTGCTCCCATACCAATGGGCCTCTTGCTCCCTCCAGAATAGTCCCTGTCCCTTTGGCATTGCCCCCTTCCAGCACAGAAGTAAACTCACGCATTGGTAGAGGTATTTTCCTCCCCTCGAGCTGTTACCCAGATGTAGCTTTGGGAAATACTAATTGCTGAAACCTTTCCCTTGGAAACTAATTCCTAGGAAAATTAATTCCTTCGAAGCTGCTTTAAGCGCGCAATGAGCCTCACAAAGGTGCTCTGCCAACAAAAGCAAGTGAAAGACCATGCAGTGACTTTTGCAGCTCTCTAGGTCCCTCGCAGAGCACCCACATCTGCCCAGGCAACGTTGGGAACAGTGTGCCTGGGGGTTCTCTTGAACCCTGCTCCAGTGATGAGCACTGGGCAGGAAGCCCACTTGGCCAGCACAGCATCAAATAGCTCTTGAAGTGGGAGTGGGGTACACAAGAGCTGAATTATCTGGAGAGAGTGAATTATCTTAAACTGCAACAGGGGAGGTTCAGAGTAGACATTAAGAAAAAAATTCTCACAGAAAGAGTGGTCAGGCGTGGAATAGGCTTCCCAGGGAGGCGGTGGAGTCACCATCCCTGGATGTGTTTAAGGGTCGTTTGGATGAGATGTTGGGGGATGTGGTGTAGGGGAGAACTTTGTAGGGTAGGGCCAAGGGTTGGACTCGATGATCCCAAGGGTCTTTTCCCACCTGAATGATTCTGTGATTCTGTGATCTTGGTTATCAGCTGACACTGTTTCTCCTCACATCCATAAGTTTTGTGAGCTCAGGTTCCTCCTTGTTTATCTGAAGGCAAGGCCCTCTTCCAAAACCCCTCTGAAATGCCTGGTGGCAGCATGTGCCAGCTAACTTGGGCAAGTGGATGGGGAAGGTGATACTCTCTCCAGCTTTGGTAAGAGCAGGGCTGAGCTTGGGCTATTTTTGATGAGTCTCCTGCTGACCAGTCATTGCTGCAAAATGATTTTTGCCTTGGTGTGAATGGAGACATGCAGCCTTTCCTGAAAAACCTCTCTTGGAAGGTGTAAATTTTATTGCACAGAAAGCTTGGCAGCAAGGGGTGAGAGCACCCTGGGCAGGCACCCAGAGTGTTGTCAGCAGCAGGACCGGGGAGGGGGGTGACATTCACTCCATGCCGTCCCTGATGGCTTGCTTGTGGCAGGGCTGGTACCTGGCATTACAATGAGCTTCTGCTAACGTGGAGGTTTCATAAATCTGATCCCTCTGGTGTGTGACAGGAGGAGACAGATGGAAGTCATTTAAGATGATTGCATTTTCTCTCTCCCGAGCTTTTTGTTATCCGCCCCACACACACCTTGCTTGAGCTCTCCTGGATGCTGAAACTGCTGTTGTTGCAATAAAGCACTCAGTCTGGCTGCTGTCCCACTGGGGGATGAATACAAGCACTGGGGTGCACAGTTTCTGGGTGACGCAGTGGTGCTAGAGCAGGTACAGCCATTCCCTCAACACCAAGGGAGCCTTTGCTTCCATTCTGAGATCAAGCAAATCTTATCTGCAGCCAGACTGGGGCTCCTATGGACAATCCAATCTTCTGCATGACCTCGTGCAGTGCAATAGCACTAAGATAACAGCAGCAAGCCCGCTCCTCCTCCTAGCAACTGTTAGGCAGGGGTTGCAGCATGGTTGGTCCTCCAGGGAGAAATTCAGCCTCTGTGGGCACCCTGGCTGTCCTATCTTTGAAACAAGCAAGCAAAGAGATTTCAGGCTGCCAAAACAATTTTGGGCTGCCAAAAAGAGCTTTCAGGCTGCCAAAACACCTTTTGTTACAAGACATGGAAAACTGCTCACCACAGGAGTGGTGTAATGGGGGGGGGGATTGACACAAACCACCTGCAAACATGGCAGTTGTGTGCTATCTGGAGGCTGGTAAAACCTGGTAACTCAACTCTTGTTCCTCAGGCACAAAAGCTCGGAGTTCAAGACCACAAAGGGAACAGGGACCCAACCTGGGGTCTGTGCAGTGCAAACGATGTGGTAGGGGCTGACAAAGGCAGCCCTTGAAGCATGGGTCATGCAGGGCTGTGTAAGACACCCAGGTGACTACGGGAGCATCGTCCGTACAGATGCAGTATTTGAGGCCTCGCTTCCCTAGAGCATATCTCGGCAGACTTCCCGACTGCTCTTTACTCCAATAGGACAACTCACATTCTTCAGTGCTTTGCTGAGCTGTGGCATGTATTAGTTTCCTGAAGGATTCACATGCTTGGCAAGGGAGGATTAAAAGCAATTTCTTTTTTTATTGCATTTTTTTGCTTATTGTTCTTTACTCTGCTAAAAAATAAGTACATTCCAGAGGCTTTACATCACTTAAGGGGAAAAGTATCAAGGTAGGAAATGAAAACACAAAGAAAAGCAGAGCCACAGGCAGAAGCATTGCTGCTTGCCTTATTTCTTGGCAAATTTTCCAAATGCCAGGCTCTGTCAGGATTATCTGTATTATCATAATTCAGGCAAACATCTTTCTATTGTATGGCTCTTGAGCAGCTAAAATATCTCCTTCACCTGAGGTCACAGCAAGCAAAGGTAAAATGTTATTTAATAAAAAAAATATAGCACTTCTTAGGAGACACCAGTGCTCCATTTCTGTCTTTGATAAGAAGGGATGGAGAGCTGGCATCGGCTCTTGGTTCCAGCAGCTCAGAGGTGCACTGATGTGTAAACCTGGCTTTGGTGTAATGCAAGAAAAGGGAACACTTGTGGAAATCAAGGCTGTTTTGAAATCTCAACAGGAAGCAGAATCGAGAGCAGGCATATTTGAGTTTAAATTAACACCTGCTTTTATCCATGGAAAAATCCTTAGCCAAAGTGGTGAGAAGAGAACCACCACCTTACTGGAGGTTGCAAGATTAAGCTCTAAATGAGTTTTTAAAATAAGGTAAACTCCCTTGCTTCAGGGCATGAGCTAGTGAAGACCTGGAAGAAACCTCTTTAGGACAGTCATTCCATGCCTGCCCACTTCCAAGTCTTTTACACCTTTTTTTTGAGGCATGTCACTGGTCAGATGATGCCAGTGGGCTCAGGGGATTTAAGAGATATTAAACTATGAATCATTGTGTGTCTTTTTCTAAAGGCTTCTGTGCAAGGCATTCGTAGGAAAAGTTCACAGAGGACTGCATTTAACACAGATTTTTGACTGCTACACTTCCCATCTGTTAGCTAATGAGCTGCCACAGACTCATAACAGGACCAGGCACTGCTTTATTTCAGTTAAATGAAATGGGAGAGCAGCATTTTAGTACCTCTAACTCCAAGTCAACATCAAGGTGTTGATTACTGAAGAAAATAAATTAGGTGTTTGGACCTTGATTCAACAGTGCATTTAAATATATGCCTACATTTAAACCTGTAACGGCATCAGGGCTATTCCTAAACTGAAAAGGAGGTGAGGGCTTAATTACATTGCTGAATCAAGGGGCTTCCAGCATGGAGAACTCGAATGTTAAATGTCAGCATGAAGGCAGATTCCTATGGCTGGTTACAAATCGCTAGGATTTATAATCGCTTTATATCCTGGAAACGCTGACAGCTTTAAATATAGCACCATGGCTGTGATGAATTGTTGGCATTTTTTTCTTGTTAGCCTTTTGTAACTAAATTTAAGGTATCCATTTCAGCATGATCCAATTATGGAAGTGTAATCGGAACGGCTCCCCATGCAAGAGGCCACATCTATTTTTGTCCATGAAGCTTAAGTCTGCATTCCTGAGCTCATGATTTATATCAGACTTTAAATTAATAATAAGGCATCTATCCACAGGCAAATATTTGTATTGCAAGACCCATTCAGCATGGACTCAGCAGGCAGCCAAGGATTCCTGAGCAGCCAAGATTCAGTTACAATGACAGCACAGGTCATATTTCAAATATCACCTGGCCTTGCACTGTTACCATCAGCTCCTCATTGCTAAGAAGAACCTGAAACTAATAGCACGTCATCTTAAACTACTGAATCCCCAAAGATTCATTCTTGAGACCAAAAAAGGCCATATTTCAGTGAGATTTCAACTAGACTGCACCCTTGCCTCCATTGCTGATTGGGCAAATTTCCAAAAATATATATTTCCAGTGACAAAATGCAGGTGTCCTGCCTTTGTGGACTCAAGCAGGCAGCTGTGTATGCACAGATACGACCCCACGTACAGAGCCAAGGAAGGTATAAAGCTGAAAGGGAGAAGGATAAATCCTCTCTATGCAGTCACCTAGCAGGAACACAAGTCTGGGGACACAGCAGATGTGAGATCAAGTCCCACTTTCATTGGCTTTTTGAGCAGTCACTCTCTCCTGCATTAATCAGTTGCACATACACTGATTTCCTTTGCAAAGTGCTTTGAGACCTGCGGATGACAAAAGCAACATAAGAGCTGAGCACTGTTGTGATCCAAGTTCAATTAGTCTTGTCTAGAGCAGCTTGTCCTGTAGTCAAGGATTTATTTTTTTAAGTATTTGGGGCTGTTGCAGCTTCAGCTTGCCCGTGGAAATGTACATTCAGTTTTCTTTCTCTCAAGTCAGTAATGCTTCCAAATAAGCAAAACCACCTGAGAAATACCCAAAGAAAACTAGAAGACTTCCACCTTAGTCTGACACCAGGACTGGACATTAGGTGACAAACACTGAAGATAAAACCATTTAAGCATCAAATTCTTTGGGGAAATCAAGACAAAAAAGTCATATTTCACGTGTGATTACGTAAGAGGCCAACTCCAAGTCCAGGAACTATAATTTTTCAATTGGTAAATAAGCTTCTGGTAAATAAGCTGCTCTGTAGATCTAGACAGAGGAGAGGAGCTTTGGAGAAACACAGGCCTTTGCTGGGACTGGGACGTTCGTCGTCACCTTACATTGTGTCTGAACAGATGGCAAAGCTGCTCAAGGCAAGGCAGAGATCAGAAGATTAAAAAGCACCACTTTCACTGAACGCCATGCATGACCTGCCTGGTTAAATGAGCCACACACAAGACAAACATCTCCTGCTTCCTCTTCCCATTGCCCAGAAGTTTACACGTCCACCCGTGGTAATCAATGTTGGCCTGAGATGGAGGCCAGAAATGGACTTTGCCAGTCAAGAAGTGTATTTGCAGCTGCTCGTGGTGCATGTTAGGATCTGTGTGGCATTGAGTGCTGTGCAGCAAGGTGGGATACAGCAATGCCTGGGTACAAACCTGCCAGAAACTGGGGTGCAAAGGGGTGCTCCCACCTAGAGGAGTTGGAAGATGCCGTGAGGAGTCATGTCAATGTCCATGGGTAACCTATAAGCTCTATTCACAGCATTTCTAAAAGTTCTCTTGTTAGCTTTTTTATAGGGGGTTGTTTCACCTACCTGGCTCTGGGTGGCACCACAAGCTCCCCATCCTTCAAAGGCTGTGTCTCCTCAGAGACCAACACTATGTCCACAGCATTACAGGAGAGCAGGCCTAAGCCGATGCCACTTCGAGTCCACCAGGGATCAGGGTGAAGGTTTTAGATGAGCACATGGGAAGGCGCAAAACTCCAACCCTACTCTTTTTGTCTTCGTGCAAGACTGCTTGTACAAGTCCTCCCCTGTGTATTCCACCGGGACCTTCAGTGCCATCCCACATCTGGTGTCTGGGAAGTGTCCGAGCTGGGCTCCTCATAGCCATAATGTGGAAGCAGACACACAGGACAGGGATGGCGGAAGGCCTGAACACACTCCCTAATCCACATATCCCAAAGGAGATGCAAGACAAGTGCTGACTGAGTGCCCCACCATGGTCGATGGCAGCACAGGGAGCTGGGTCTGGGTGTCCCAAGTCCCAGAGCAACATGTTATCCTCTGTGCCATCCTTTCTCTCAAATGGCTGAGCTCAGCTGCAGCTAGGAGGCTTGCATCTGGTTTGTGTCATTAACTCTGCCCTGACATGCCTCCATCACTAAAAGGGTCAACATGTCCATTATAAAGCTCCCACTGAGTACTTTGCTTTTAGTTAATCCAGATCGCTTGTGGTTTTAGGCAAGCTCTTAAAAACTTGACCATCCACTGAATGAGGAGATGCCTCTCCTACAAAAACCTGCAAGCCAAAATCTGAGTTATGGCAGCTCAGTGTCTCCCCAGCACTTTCAGAACAGATCACTCCAGGGTATGCAAGAGAGCCTTATCCCCTCCATGGTCCCTTTCCACATGCCGTGGTGCTCCAGGGATCAGCCCCGGACAGAATAAGATGAAGGTCTAAGTGCAGCCATGTGTGTCATTTCAAAGGTTACACAAAAGCCTTGGGAGATGCAGTTCATTTGCTCCATGGCTTTGCTCAGCCTCCAGCAGGCCTAAAGCTCCTGGAGGTCACAGTCATCTGGGCAGCAGATTTTACTATCACTGTAATTAAATTCAGCTCATTTCTCCTTAATCCAGGCCTTTATGTCCCATGGACCCCTGGCAGTACAAGAGCACTGGGCTCTTTGTGGACAGGGAAGGGGGAAGATGTTGGACACAGGCCAAGTTGTGCTTGGAGCTGCGATGAGGAACGTAATTCAGCTGGCAATGTGTTGGAGGTAATTGCTAGTTCATAGCCTGAAATGAGCCTGCTTTACTCTTGCAGATAAGCAGCCTTGTCCTTTTGTGTGCCAGTGCAGGTGTGTGCAAGTGGATACACCAGCACAGCGCAAATCATCCACTTCTTTTTCAACATCTCTCATGCATTCATGCAGCCCCCATGGCATGATTTTCCTGATCCTCCCCCTTTCTATTCTGCAGGCACCTGCCTTATTCAGGGTCTGAGTTCCTCCTAAGGAGGAAGATGCTTCTTGTTACTAGAGCAGAAAGATGCTCAGTGCAAACTGGGGACTGATGGGAGGTTGAGAGCAGCAGTGCTCCATTGCTTCCACTGCTGACTGGACCACATCTGCTAGTGTCACCAGGATCTTCTACATCTTAGGCAAGACTCTGAGTCTCCAAAACTAATTCTTTCAGAAAGATCAGTATGGAAAACCCATAAAACACAGGCTCGGCCATGCTGCTGGCGGGGTGTAGGACATGGAGACACAGAAGCTTCTCCCCATTCAGGCTGCTGGATCCAGCCTCATTCCTTGTCAGTCTGACCTAAATACTTCACCAGGACTTCAGCTGTCCATGAATACAAGAGTAGGCATCTCACACAGCCCTGAAGCTCCTGTGCCAGCATCCTCAACCGGCTCTCAGGGGCCTTTGACCCCCTCTTTTTTCTGTCAGTGTCTTGCCCAGCATAAGCCTAGATGTGCAGAGAGCCACTCAGATGCCAGATTTAACTCTTGTGGACCCACTTGAGATGGGCAAGGCTCCATTTCTTTGCTACCAGCCCCATCACTCTCATCACTGACAAACAGTCTTATCAATAATGAAGTTAATAATGCTTTGAATTAGATCTGCACATTCCTCTCCATTGACTTGGGACCCTGGAAGAGTTCATTTGCTCTTTTTCTGCTTTTCCTCTTTGATTTTTCTCTGGGAATCATTGTCTTCCTTTAAGACACTTTCACATGTCCACAGAGGAGGAGGTTCTTTGGGGAAAATGACATAATCCAGAAAGGTACTGGCAGCCCAACATGAATATGAGAGCCACACAGCCTTACCTGTGTGTCTCGAGGGGCTCCCCAGGCTGCAGCAGAGATTAATTAAATGGTGTGTAAACACAGCAGCTCTCCCCAGCCTGGCAGCCAGAGCAGAAAGCTGACTTCAGCAGAAAAGAAGAGTAGTTAGGCTGCAGGGATGGTGAGTGATCACTATCATATCAGGCAATATGAGGCCAATTTGAGTTCATTAAGGAAATCTACCCTCTGCTGTGAAGATAAGAGGGGTTGGACAAAGGGAACAAGGACAGCATCAGTGATGGTTTCAGTTTGGCTCTGCTGCATGTCTGCAGCACTGTGAAGGGAGAAGCAGCCCTGGAGCCACGCAAGGGGATGTGCCTAGGGCTGGCAATTAATGCCTTGCCACCAAGCAGTGGGGACTTCTTACAGGTACCTGCTCTCATCTGAACTCATGACCCTCAGCACCCATTAGGGTGAGAAAACAGGAGCCCTGAGAGCACCCTCCACCCATCCTGGGTTAGAAACTCCATGAGGAAGGGATTGCGAGCAGTGCCCATTCTTCCCCAGTGCCACCAGTGCAGCAGATCCCAGTCAGGCTGGTGACTGTGTCCCATCCTTCGTGAAGGAGCACAAGCTTGGGACACCTGGCTGTGCGGATGTCCCATCAGCCAGGAAGCACAGTTTTCCCCTTCTATGCTCAGCCCCTTACGCCTGTGCACATCATTCAAATCCTGCTTTAATGTGTCCTGCACCTGAGAAAACTCAGGAGAGCATTGTGCTTCCAAAGGTCCCGGGGCCAGCCCTTCTGGAGGCCACTATGTTTTCTTTTCACCATGCTGTTTACACTGCACAGGGCAGATTAAAAGCCGTTTCAGCCAGGCAGGGGGGTTATCTGGAGTCTGAGAAAGAGTTCCCTGATCTAAAATGCCGTTTGGTCGTGAGGAGGGACCCATTTCCCCAGAACTCAATTCATAACTGCAGAGCGGTTCCTGAGCTGCTTAGCCAAAAAAGAATTGGTGAGCTCAGCATTAGACTGTCACAGATGTCAAAGTCACTGCTGCAAAGAGAAAACCCTCCAGACTGATGCCTCCATCAGTTCAAGCTGCTGCTGAAGGGAGCTGCAGGTTGCCAGCTCATAGCCCGACCTGTCCCCAGGCATTGCGGGGAAGCGTGGGGCAGTACTGCCCTTGGGTGTCCCCAGCTGACCCCAATCAGTTCGATATAATTCATTCATCATTCCTCACTGCTTATTAACATCGTTAATGCGGCAGAGCCCACACGTCTTGCGACACCACTTCACCCTCCATCTGCTCACCCTGCAGCAATACAGTTTTTTCCCCGTTTTTCACACCGCCTTCATTCCCACCACACTTAACTGAATGTCTTCCCCTACCTTCTTTCTCACCCTATGTGGTGACAAACCAAAACCCAGTATGGATCATATCAAGGTCAAAACTGGCTGGCAGACTTGAAAAGGTGGGCAAACATTTGTTACAAGACAGCCTGATGCTGGTGGGGACAGATGACAGCAGCATTTTTTTTTTTTTTCCACATAGGAGAATGAACAATAGTTTTATCCTAGGTATTTGTAATTCAGGGCAATGTTCGTGATGTTTTCCCTCTCCAGCTTGTTTGAGGGTTCAGCAGCAGTAATCAGAGATATGCTCACTTGGCGGAACTGCCCTTATTTCTTTTGGGCCCATCGTTAGTGAAAAGTCATGTTAAACAGTGAAGTGTGATGTTTTTCTTCCCTTAAGGATGAACTGAGGGCTTCTTTGCTCTGCTCAGAGCCTAAACGCAGCATCGCTGAAAGAATATGCCCTGACAAGCTGCAAATTTTGCAAGGCTGGTATTAAAAAGCAAAGACAAAGATACCTCAAGGCATGAGAGAGCCCACAACTCCCTGACCCCGGGACACAGGCAGCACTGTTGGAGCTGCAGTGCTGAGTCCCGCTTTGATTTTCAAATAGCTCATTTATTCTGTCCTCCTGCTAGACTCTGCAATCATTTGTCCTTGGTTTTCCCAGCTGAGGGCACGCAGCCTTTGCTTTACCCTCTCACAAATCTTGGTGTGCAAGGGGCGAAATGAGCCCTGGCAGCAGAGACAGTTGTTGCAACCGTCCTTGGCTCTGTGCAGAAATCCAAGGCTTTCAGGGGGCATTTACAAAGCTCTGCTTGCTTTTAAAATGGTCCCTTCCCTGACCCTTTCTAACTCCTTGCTAGTCAACCTACCCCATAAAATTCAGGCAGGTTCTGAGACTGGGCTTAATTTTCAACCTGTAAAACAAGGAAGCAGAAAGAATCACTGAACCCTTTCCTTTGAGCAGGAGATTTCTCACAGACATAGCCAGGCTCCTGTTTGAGTTCAATTACCAAGTCAAGCCCTGGTAAAAGCATTACTGGACACCTGCCTCATTGCCAAGCAAGTTTGCAAGAACTGGGGGAGAGCACAGACCCATCAACATTGCTTCTTACCAGCTCAGGGGTGCAAACCCTTCCCCTGAAAAGCCATTGCACTCAGTGTGCAATTCGGCCCGGGAGCATTTATCAAACAGCCCCAGGGCTCTGTGATGACTTTTCATCTCCTTTGCACCATGCATGAATGGTGATAACCACAGGCCTGTTCTGCAGGAACGGGGCTGCAGAAGAAACGTGCGGAACCACGCGTGACCTTGAAAATTAGCTGAAATGATGCCAAGAGAGCTCAAGTGTACTGCCCTCTCCTCACAGTAAAGACACCTTTTCTAATAAACAACAGCTTCAAAGAAGAAAAAACCCACAGAATAACTTCTATTCCAAGATTCCCATTGTTAACTAATTTCAGCATCAAGAAATCTTCGGGCGATGCCTCATTTTGCAATAACATCAGCCCCCAAGGGCCAAGTCCTTTCAAACTACTACAGCGGATAGAAACAACTGCAGTACTCCAGCAAATCTAACCTCAATAAAAGCCCAGCTTCCCTGGCATCTGGACAGTAGGGAAAAAAATAGCAAATGCAGAAAGCAAGCAATCAATGCAGAGTTTATTTTAATTTTTTAAATAAACTCTTGGGAGTTAAATAATCTCAGCTCTGATTAACACTGGAGATTAAAAAATGTAAATATTTACCAGAACATCTTCAATATCCTCATAGAGTCAAAAGGCCAATTTCTGCATGCAGCATGTCAGTACTACTTGCTATCGCAAGCTCTGAGCTTTCAGCACTCTCAGATGACTGTGGAATTATGCAAGGAGTTTAATTATATTTCTTACAAAGCCAAAGTAATACATTTCCATTTGCTTTCTGTTCCAAGTCTAAGGTTTCTATGCTTTCTTCCTCCTATGTGAGACTCAGAAATCTCCTTTCACAAAAGCTGTGATTCCCACTTCACTCGAGGAGCTAGATTTAACAAAAAATAGCAAGTAACATGATGCCTGAAGTAAATCAGGGCTGCAGGACCTACTGTAAATCACCCATTGGCTTTGAGACAGCTGCTTTTGATTCTCCTTCACTTCAGCAACTTTTCCTTCCAGCCCAGCAAGTTTGCACACAAGCCTGCCAGTCACCTGCCTTTCTACTTCAGGAGGTCAACAAGGGCGAGGAGTGGCTATTTGTATCCATGTCACACACACAAAAAGTCCTCATCCACCTCATTTCAAGCAGACACTTCAGGTCTTGAAAGCTTTCATCCAGACAGAGCTAGCATGTGGCATGGCTTGCTCTGTGATGAAGGAACATCTGCCCTGGATTGCTGGTGACACCGATTCCCAGTAAACTCTGGCTATAGAGTCACGATGGAAAGAAACCTGTTGCCTGGCTCCTTCACCATATTGCTAGGCACCTTATTCGAGGAGGCTTAAAGATGGTCATGATTAACAAAAGTTCTATGAACGGGCTAGATCCTGCCTTACCCTTGATAATAGGATTGTGTCTGAAGAACTTCTTGAGTACACAGAACCTAGTGTGTACATCTGTGTTCGGGGTAGGCTGTGAATTTGAGGCAAAGCAAAAAGAGCAGTCTCTCCCTGCTTACATGTTAACAACATCTTATGCTCTATTCCCATCTTTCTGCTGTGATCCCACCCGTCTTTCTGATTTGATCTCACCTGTCTTTCAGTGCCCAATTCACAGATTCAGTACTGTGCAAGCAGTAGATCAGGATGCTATGGATGCCACCGGCCTTTTTGTGGGGGCCTCCAAACTCACCCTCCAGGGCCATTCACTCCCAGGATGAAGGGCTTTGAGCTGCTGCTCTCGCTGCTGGGATTGGGTTGCTTCTGGACCTCAGAGCCATTCTGGGCACACAGCATACATGGTGCTAACGAAGCAAATAGTATCACTTTGCACTTGAACCCCACTCTTCTCTTCCTTGCCCTCCTTGTGCTCACACACCTTGGTCCCCTGTTGCCAGGTTTACAATCTCCATGGTGGGATTGGGTCTGTCACTGATGGAGAAAACTGGGACTGTGCTTAGCAAATCTACCACTGGCTTAAGGAGGCATGAAAGCTGCACAGTTGGGGAGTGACACAGCCAACCTGAAGGAGCAAAGAGGCATTTAATTGCTTCAAAAAGACTGGCAGATGCCATGGCCTGTGGGAGGGGAAGGAGGGAGCCTTTCCTCCCTTCCAGTTGGTGAGAAATGCCAGTGAGGACTTTTCCTGAAAGCAGGGTCAAACCAACCTGACTACGTGAGCACTTGAACATGTGGTTCTTAATTATAGAATCAGAGAATGGTTTGGGTTGGAAGGGACCTTTAAAGGTCATCTAGTCCAACCCTGCTGCAAAAAGCAGGGACACCTTCGACTAGATCAGGTTGCTCAGATCCCCATTGATCCTGACCTTGGATGTTTTGTGGGATGGGACATCTACCACCTCTCTGGGCAACCTGTTCCAGTGTTTGACCACCCTCATCATAAAAAATTTCTTCCTTATATCTAGTCCAAATCTACCCTCTTTTAGTTTAAAACCATTACTCCTTCATGCAGTGAACAAAGACGCAGTGTTTCGTTTGGGCAGGAGACATGTTTTCACTTTCACAGCTCTGCTTCGATCTAATTGGAGATACATGCTGGGACTTCTGCACTGGGATGACAGGTGAGGCTCTCCTGGTCCCAGTGGTGCAAAGATGGCAATCCATGTGCACTGGAGGTTTGGCTCCACATTGCAAGACTGGGGGATTTCCCCTCTGTTTTGCAGCAGTCAGCACTTTTGGCCCATGAGGGGTGGTACTCCTGACCTTCAGAGGTGGGTAAAGCTGAAGAGAAGAGGCAAACTGCTGGAGCAGACCCCTGTATGCACATCTCCCCAGTGCAAGCAAGGGCCCTGAGATCCATGCTTCCCTCAGGCATGCCTTGTGTTTATACACCAGTTAATCTGCTAGCTGACATGGTGTTTATTAAGCCACAAGTTGCCTGGCAGGCTGTGAGCTGCAGTGCTGCATGAGAAGCGGTCCTGCCCAGCCATTCGAGTGTTCCACTAGCAAGCAAGTGATCAGGTCCACGAGGGAAACAGCACAGGTCACCACTGCCTTCTGGCTGAGCTTCAACTTCTAGCCCTCCTGCAAAACACTTGGCACCTCTAACAGTGCCACTACCTGCTTCCCATGCCTCCAACGGAGGGGAAACTCTTGGTTTTTTGGGACATGGGACAACAGAGTTGCATGGGGGAGCTCAGCAAGATACAGGTCTTCTCCAACTGTGTTTTGACACCTCTTGTCATGCCCTCACTCTTACAAACTAGGACTAAAAATTAAGTCAGATAGACTGGAAGCAATTCTTAATAAGCCTGTAAAAGTCACCAGCTTGCTGGGATTGAAGAGGCAAAAACTACAGGTAAGAGGCAGCAATGCACGTCTTCCTTGTGGAGATCCCATTACCTCTTCAAGCACCACCTGCAAAGACCAGGGTTGGCAGAGTTTAAAACAAAGAGGAGGAATAAAAACATCTTGCTGACATCTTTAATACATCAGAAAAGGTCTCTAGAAGTCTTTTTAAAGTAAAAATCTGGTTTGAGTTGAGATTAGCTCATTTCAATGGAAGCAAAATACACGGTGCTCTCCGAAGAGGCCATGTACTAGAAGTTCACAGTCACTACTAAAAATGGTGCTTTTGCTATCAGAAATCTTGAACTGAGAAACAGGCATCTGAGCCAAGTGGGATTTTGACCTGCTCTGTTCTTGGACCTCTTCCCACTTAAGGTCTTAGGCTGAGTTTCACAGCAAGCCAACCATTTGATTTGGCAGACGTGCTCGGGCCAGACCTGCCTTTTAAGTAGTGCTGAGCCGTTAAAAAGAAAATATACAGCTCCACAATACAACAAAACCAGCTGTTCTTGAACGGCGGTCAAGAGGGACAATAAGTCTTCTCATGTTGGGAAGAATTAGCAAGCCTTTCCTTCCCACTGAGCCAATATAAGGAAGGGAAAGGCTCAGCAAAGGGCTGAGCCATGCTGGCGCTCAGAGTAAACAGAGGTGAGTTGGAAAGTTGTCTCCGGACTGAGCCCTCAAACAATGGGGCCTAAAGGGAAATGGAAAAGCAAATATTAATGTTTTGCCATTCACATGGCCCTGGAGAAAAGAGAACAATGCCTTCAGTTGGACACCACCTTGACGTCTTCCTCCTCCTCCCCTCTTACTCTAAAATGTCATCTTAGGACTCATGATTTCTTTGGATGGAGCAAGCCCTGCTGCTTGCTTTTCCTGTGCCAGAGTGAAGGACAACTTAATTATAAATGCATTCCCATACCACCCCCCCAAAAAAAAAAAGTCATGAAGCTCCTCGTGAAGCAAAAATCAGAAGCAAAAGAGCAAAAGAGAACCCCTTTGACCTTGACTATAGCAATGAACTCCCATCAGCTGGGGTGACAAAGAAGCACATGCACCCAACTCCTCTTAAACCTGGCAGAAAGGATGAACAAAATGCCAGGGGACTCAATAAACTGGGAACATCCTCAGGGATAGGCAGAGGTGAGGTCTTGGCTTGTTCTTTACTCTCAGGCAGTGTGTTGCTAACCCAGCCCGGCTTTATCAACCTGCTGCTCTTTTGCTCGTCACCAGTGCATTACCAGGACCAAGGTTGTCTCCTGGCCAGAGGGCCCAGACCCTCATGGCAAGGGTTCCACTGAAAGGTAAGGTTCAGCCTCCAGCAAGGGGTGAAGCCGTTTGTTGGGGGGATACTCATGTGGATGTCACCGCAGTGGTGGCATCTGCCATGGCTGAGCTCCAGGAGAGTCTTGCAGAGAAGAGTGCCTCTCCTGGGTTTGTCATCAAGGCAGGTTGCAATGGAAATAGAAAGCAGGCTCCTTGGGCCCCTCTCTGGAGCTCAGCATGGCGGGGAGGAGGCATTCACGCTGTCTTCTCTGTCTGCACAGAGCTGTGCAAGCCACGCTGAAATGCAGCTGGGCTCTTATCCTGGCCTCATTTTTCCAGAGGCAAACGAGACCAAGAAGAAGAGGAGAGAGCCCTTGTGCTCGGCCATTTGATATGAGAGGTTGTCATGGAAACTGCTGTGTAATTAAAGCCTCCCTCTCTGCTCTTATGTGCTTCGGTTGTGTAGGAGATGGGCTGCATCATTTGGGGCTTTTCAGTTATTGTTGCCATTATAAAGTGGGCTGTCACAGTTTCCTCTTGAAATCAGGCTGTTTCAGCAACTGTGACCACATCTTAGAGAAAATATGTCATTGATAGATGTTTACTGCCTTCAGGCAGGACCGTTTATTTGTTGCTGATCAGCAGCCATAACTGTCCTGCAATCTCCTTTAGTCCATCTCCTCCAGATCAGCAGCAAGGATAACTGCTGGTGACTTCCCAGGACACAGTGACAAGCTGGAAGAAAACCCTACCTGTTTGGAGTTCAGTGAATATTTAAGAGACAAATCATGACCAGCAGAGCAAGGCCATATAACCCCATACCACATTCATGCTGATGCCAGTAAATTGTGTGCTGCGGGTACTTAACAACACAGAGGCCAACAGCACAGCCCAAACCTAGCAGATTTATGTACTCTGAAATGCTGTGGTCACCTGCCAAATGCTGAAACACTCGTCGTGCCAAAGGTGTCCCAAATTGATGCTGGTGCCAAAAGCTCAGCCCTCAGATGGTGAAAGATGTGTAAATTCCTTCTCTCCAGCCCCCACGATAGCTGCTCCATGGGCTGGCATTGAGGAGAGGGGACACCAAGGATGGTTGGGGTTCACTTCTGGCAGAGAAGCTAGGAAACCGGAGGCGTGCTATGTTCTGCTCCAGCTAGATCATCCACAAGCCACCTTCCTTCATCTGGGAAATAGCCATGTCAAGAGATGTCTGGCTCTCCCACCTAACCTTCAAAACTGAACTTTACAAAGTGATGAAGAGACCTGTGCATCATCAGGGACATCAGGTGAGGAGGGGCTGGGCTGCAGTCTGCAGCCAGAGGGAATGATGTACAGTCATGTGCTTCCTCATAACAAGTTATGTTTGAGCCCATGCAGCCTTACTTTCTGGCATGTAAGGAATCTTTTAAAACAGAATGGGTTTTTTCTTCCTTGTTCCAGATGTAGCTGAAAACTTGGGGTTTTGTTGTTGTTTTTTTTTGTTTTGTTTTGTTTTGTTTTGTTTTGTTTTTTTAATATATAAACCTCCTAGCATGGGATGAATCACTGTTTTATCATTCCATCTCTCACATTCTTTCCCCAAATGGCTTACAATAAGTTTTAATTTAATAAAATCCAGAGGAATATACTGAAAAATCTCAATAGTGGGTTGGTTGGGTTTTTTTCTGCATAGCAGCCAGTAAATCATGCTGTACTCTGTAACGGAGTAGATTCATTAAATTGTACCACTTTGATGTTATCTCTCTGGCTGAGCTGCAGGAAAGTCTGGGAAAACACATGATACTTCTAGGGGAAAACACTTGTTTTGTTCATTAGTATGCATTAAAGCCTGGCTGCCTAGGAGCTAGTCATCACAAAGTAAATAAAGCAGCTCTGATTTCAGGTGAAAAGCAAGCAAGAATAATATCCATCCTAAGAGGTGGGGTTAGCTGTAAGCCATCCTCAAGCTTGGGTTTTTGCAGAGACCCTCAGCAATAACTCTCCTTTGCTAACCGCTGCAGCCTGTGGACAGACAGTCTTCCCATCAGCATCTGATACAGCTTTGTACAACACAAGAGAGCTGCAGGTACCCCTTCACAACCCATTCAGAAAAGCCCCAGAGTAATGGTTCTATGGTGGAAGTAATCTGGTGGGACGCCAAGGGTAAGGATCAAGTCCCATGGTGGGGATTGACCACCTCCTGGCAGGAGATGAAGCAGTGCAAGTGCTAGGGCAAGCCTGAATTGAGATGTATGTCTTTGATATATAGACCCTGGAGAAAAATGCTGCAAACAGAGCAAAAGACAAACTCTCTCACCTGAGAACCATAATGTTAAGCTGAGAACCATAATGTTGAGCTGAGCTGTGGAAAGGAGCTCTCTTGTTCCTCCTGGGCAGGTAGGCAGTAAGGGAGGAGCCTTTCCTCGTTTGAGAGAAAGGTTATTTTTGAACAACCAAGTCAGGATTTTTCTGGGCCACGTTCATTGAAAAACACTGTTTCTTTGGAGAAAAACATGGGCCTCAGTCTCCAGTCGTGGAGACATACCTGATGTGGCTGTTCTGGTACAGTCTCTCTTTCTCCACCACATGTAGCTCCTCCATCAGGGTCCATACTTGCCAGCGACAGCTCTCCAGCACAGCCCGATACATGAGGAGCAGGTACCACCCTGAGAAATGTTTTTCAAAGAGGTGAAGCCCAGATGTATATCTTACGATTAGGAGGAGTGCCATAAAAGCAAGAAAGGAAGGGATGCTGGTGTCGGGAAAAGGCCGAGGAAACAGAGAGGGAGAAGGGAAGGTAGCAATGAGAGGAGCATGGAAGATCAGCACCCGGGCTAAAGGTCTCCTCACCTGGAGAAGGTGAGGAGATAGGGCTCACACTGGGGAAGGTGAGGAGATAGGGCTTACCATGGAGAAGGCGCCTGAGAGTGACACCAAGGATGTAAGGTACAGACATCACAGATGCTGGGAGAGGTGTATCAGGAGTGATGGACCACTCTTTCCCACTGCACATCCAAGCTGGTGTGCAGGGTGAGGTTGTAAGGCTGCTGGTGAGCTGTGGCAGGTCAACACTGGTATTCCCCACCAAACACCATGCTCAGCTTCAATGTATCTCCTGTGTTTGCAGCAAACAGAGTTCTGCTGGGATGTGCTTGTTCTCTGATGGATATCTTTCATTGCTGCAAAGCACTCCATGCTGCTTCAGTAATAAACAAGAAAAAAAACGCAGTTAAATCACTGTTCCCCCCCCCCCCCCCCC
>NW_020799107.1:10635486-10651291 GCF_003259725.1 Athene cunicularia | reverse complement strand
CCCCCCCCCCCCCCCCTTTATATAACAATTTATTTTACAGCCCAATTGCCAGCAGCAGGTGCAGTTACCATCAGATTTACAGAATCTCACTCCTGGAAAAAACAAAATAAAACAAAACAAAACAAACAAACAGCAACACAAAAAAAAACAAGAGCAAAAAGAACATTACCGTCAAGTGTTCAGATATTAAATTATGCTGGGACAAAGCTTGCCTCCAACAGCCTTATTCTGGGAGCTAACACTGCTCCTTACCCAAAGGGGTTTTGCCCTTGCCCTGTTCACCTCCTGCTTTCTGCAGAACCCTGGATGTTGCAGCACCCTTCAGGCACAAGCCTTGTCCATTCATGCACCCCATGGGACAGGGTGGTGTGTGATAACATGGCAAGATCATGTATCTGGAGCTGAGAAACCTCGTAAGCTCAGAAGATTTTAAATTAACATGGAGATCAGCAAATGGAGGTGGTGTGTCTCATCCACATGGGAGAAATGTGATGGCTGTAAGCAGGCTCCACTTGCCTCTCTGGGAAAAGTTTGGATACAGGCACGGTTTCTCTTACTCTCTGAGTGTGGTACCCAAAAGGAATAGGGCTCATTTAACCACGCTGTGCTTTTCCTTTGCAAAGCTACCTATGGCTGCTCTGCAGAAGTGATGCTGGAAGCTGGCTTCAAAGCATCTCATCCTAGCCACTAGCTTTTCCAAACCTCTGGCAAACCAAGGACACCCCAGCTCTCCATCAATCCGACAGGATAAAATAATAAGCAAGGAGAGAAAGAGATGCAAAACAGCACTAGCTTGCTTGGGAAACCCAACAATACCAACACCTGCATGTGTAAATGTCTTACATGCATGTATGGTGGCTTCAGCCCAACATCCAACTGCTGTATATAGCAAGAAGTAAAGTTTAGCATGAATCCATAAATTATACATGCATGTGATTACATTGGTATAGATAAGACCTCTTCTCCTCACTAGAAATAAGAATGACAAAATTATAGGATGGGAACCAATGATTCACCTACCCATCTGGAAAAAAAAAACAAAACAGAAAACCAAAACAAAACAAAAAAACCCCCAACAAACAGGCAAATATTAAATGAGAATAAAATTGATAGTTTTAAATCACTGACTCAAATCACAAGGTAAAACAGTGAGTGGGCACCTGTGATTTAAATAATTTATTCTGACAATAGGACAAGAAATATACCCTGTATTTTCCTAGTGGACTTTCATTACCATCACAGACTATTATATATCTTAAATAAAAAAATCTATTTCCCTCTCTCCACACCAAAAGCTGTTTGGCGGTTTCAACTTCTGTGTCTATAAAAAAGTTACTGCAGACTGTTGCCTTTTCTCATTTTTCTTTCTTTTTTTTTTTTTTTATATGATGATCTATTATAATACTGTTTGCTATCCCCCAAAAATCCTAAATCATCACCTCTTCTTCCCCAGAGGCACATTCATTTTAAGTTTTGCTTTCCTTGCTGATGGAAGGAAAAAATGCCTGGATGCAGACCTTGCTTTATTCATCCTTAATTGTTCAAAGTCGCAGACACACATAATTTCAGTATTCAGCTTGCCTTGGGATTTGCACTCAGGAGGAGGGCTGGGCTCCTTTTCTTGCATACTGAAGGAACTGAATGAATGTCCACCTCTCCTGGGCATGCAAGCACTACCCACCCAAGCAGAAGGAGTCACACAGTTATTTTTCTTTCACTGTTGGTATGAAAAGTAATATTTATAGTGTCTTTTCATCCCCTATGGCTTTCTGGAGCCATCTCCCTCCAGATCCTTGCAGATCCTGGTGACCTGAGCCCCCCACCCAGCATGCAAGTCAGACACCCTGGCCTGGCAGTGGCCAGAAGACAAGGAGCTCCTTGGACAACACATGAGCCCACATTTGCTTTCACAGCCTGGGGGGTCATGCTGATCTCATCTCTTCTGAACAGGGCCCTGGGCTGCAGGACAGACTGGCTCCTCTGGGAAGGAGAGCACCCAGGGAGGATGAGTTGTCAAGGGGCATCGCATGGGAATCACCAGCAGGCAAAACAATAGGTCCAAAGCACCTGATCATGCTAATGGACATGGGATGGGAGACACTCTGCTCCAGACATTAGTCATCTTTGGTGCTTTTTTGCTCAGTTTTGCAATTTTTAGTGAGGAAATGGCAGCTACCTGCAAGAAGCTATTTATGAGCTCTTTGAAGATGGAGAACATCAGACCCTATAGCCAGTGGAGGCAGAGTTAAAGTTATTGGATGAAAACCTGGCCCTCAGAGAAGTCAGCAATGCCCATTGCCTCCTGGCCAGGATTTCTTAGGCTCTGTTTTCCCTGCATCCTGCCAAACTCCTCGTGCTTTCCACCTTTTTGGCCATCCTGTAATATCTCTATCCAGTCTTCCATGCTGGAAATTGATTTGGGGAGGAAGAGACATTTATGAAAATAAGAGAAGACCAGTTCCAAACAGTACTTCTAGGGTCTGGGGAAGGACATGAAGGCAGAGTTGTGTTTAGAAAACAAACAAACAAAAACTAACACTTATTAAGAGTTTTGTAATGGGTTTTTTTGAAACAGCATTGCTGTTTACTTAGTTTGCCATGTGTATGTTTCCGTTTTTCATAGGTGATAACTGGCATTTGAGAAGGATTGACTGGTGCTATGAAGCAGGGGAAGCATTAAGTCAAGAAGTAAGAGGATCCTATTTTTGACTTGAATCATGCGGTAGCTTACTCCGTTTTTCTGTAGAGACTTTGCCTGAAGAGAGCTGCGTTACAGCAAATCCACGGGGGTTTTGTGTGTGCTACGTTAGTACACACACTGTTTTATTTTCACAGGGCCTTATGAAGACAGTGCTGGGGTGGGTACCTGTGGTTAAATGTAAATGCTCTGTACCTGCCTCTTACTTTCAGAGACTAGGATTAAGCTATATGCACATACTTTTTTCTAAAGTCTAGGCTTAGAATACCTCAAAGATACATCTTCAAAGAAGCATGAGGGGTCAGTTGGTCAGCTGCAGAGGTGCAAACATAATCCACAGCTCAGCAGGATGCTCTGGAAGGGCTCCTGCAGAGCAGGCTCCTGTAGGTGCAATACTTGCGTGCTGCCGCAAAGCTGTCTCCAAGCAGTGGGTGTTAAATGGATATTTCTGTGCTCTTTGGTGGGAAAGTGAAACTCCTTTGACCTTTGTCAAGCATGGCTTAAAAAACCACCAACATATACTTTATGGAGGGGAGCTCTGGCGCGGTGTAGTGGTGCCAGGGGAGCCAGGCTGGAGGTGGAGACACTTCCATTGGCTCTTCTTGGTCTTTGGGTGGCTCCACCTCCGTGGGCTCCACACCATCATCCACATGAGCGCTGGCTATTACTACCAGACCCCTTTCTGCAAAGGGTTTAGAGGTATGCAGAGATGCTCAAAATTGTGTCATGGTGCTTCTATGCCACCGTGGGGTTGAACCCATCCCATCCTCTGCCACCTTCACCTGCAATGTTGTTCCTGTGGGCAGCTTCTAAACTCCCCTTTGGGGTCACACCAGAGGTGTGAGCCCTCCCTGGCACAAATGTCCTATGACATGCAAGTGAAATGAGCTTTTGGAAACATCTGGAGCTCTCTACAACCCAGTCAGAATAGACGACAAGGTGATATTTTTTTCATGTTTTGAAAATGCAGTTCAGGACTTGGCTGGGTCAGTCATTCATGCTGGTAAGCAGGTCACAGTGAAAACATTTTTAAAGAGAAATATGATTCTTTGGGTATCTCCCCATGGGTGTTCCTGCCATTCCCTGTTAATTCCTGATTGCAGCAGCTGAGTCACAGCTGGCTCCAGAGGGATGAGAAAGTTCAGGAGGAAAACTAACTGGTCCTGGTGTCTCTGGTGACCTCCACAGAAAATCAGAGCTGGAATTTTGCATGTGGGATGAGCAGACAGAATTTGTCAGACCTGAAATTTGGGCCAATATCAATGGCAATTAACGGTGAAGATGCTCAGAGCAGGGTGGGAAGTGAAGGGGGGGTCAGGGAAGGATGCTGTGTTTCCCTTGCGTTTAAAAAGGTGTATACAAATGAGGATTTTTGTGTTTTCCACAAAAACTTGAAGCACCTGTCCTTAATTTTGCCCAGTCTTTGAATATAGTTGGTGGGTGACATTTGGGGGGAGAAAGGGATTGGGTTTTTTTCTTGAAACTCCAAACCCTAGAGTCAAACCCCTATAAAATATGAAGTCCTAGTTTCTTAGGTTTACAAGCTTTAGAGTTAAGCAGTAGTACCTGACACTATTACCTGAACTTCACTAGGAGAGCAGAAGCAACAGGCAAAGTCATAACAGCAAATTTTAAAACCAGCAATGCCCAGAATCATGATTTCCTGAGCACTGGCCTGGAGTGGTGGAAGAGGTGGGAGTCATGGATGCAGCTCAGGAAGAGGGAGCTGTTAAGGAAAAACACAGCGACTCAAATCCTGAACTGGGTGAGGCTGCTGTGGCTCCATGCCTCAGACCCAGCCAACCCTTTCCTGGCCCAAGCATCCTATAAATCCTGTACAATCCCAAGATGCCCTCCCCCTGCACACCACAGTGTGTCCTCTACCTCCAGACAGCAAGTCCTGAAGGTCATTGACTCATTTAGTGGGTGTCACATCCAATGGTGGGACAGCCCTGGGAGGGTCCCAGGCAGGGATTTTGTCACATAACCTAACTCAGACCCAGGTCTCCTTCAGCAAGGAAGGCAGGGAAAGCAGCAGAAAAAGGAGGGAATGTCTCCATATTATTTTTCTTCACAGACTAGGCTCAGTGCCAACAATGCTGCTGGTATAAATAGTGGAACATGATGACAGGGACATTTTTAAAGAACAGATCACCAGACTACTTTTTAGAGTTTCTTTCCTCTAGTCTAAGCGGTGCTAATGAGGGAGGTCAATCTGTTTCCATTTCTCCCTGCTACACAAGCTGGAACATTTATCTCTTTTGACAAAAATCTCCTAGAACAGACTTTCATCTTCCAGTTTGCACGGCTAGTATGTCCCTTTCTGTGGAGGAAAATGCCTCCAGAGGCTGTGATGGGATGATACACCAGCATACGTGCCCAGCAATTCTTCCCCACCACCCTTGCTGCCTGCAGTGATAGGCTCAAACACCGCTGCTGCTGGATCCCATGTCCAAGATGCTGCCTTCAAGGTCATCTTGTGGTGTGCTGGGGACATCCCATACTGCAGCAGCCCTGCTTCATCAAGTTGACTAGCAATGGAGCCAGCTACCCACAGGCAGGACATAGAGTACAGCAGAGCAAAGAGGAGGTGCTGGCAGGATCTTCATGCAGGGACTAACAGCTTGGCAAGCAGCATGTCAGAGAGGATGACTTGGAATGACATCATCTTTCCAGCTCTGATCTCATACTCCAGTCATCTCATATTCCAGTCACCCACGTGGGAGACACTCCCATTTCCAGAAGAGCAGAGGCCAGACCGCACCACATGTCAGACTATATTGGGTATCTGGATAAAAATCAACATATGTTCCCCTCTGCAGCCAAGTCCTTTTACTTTGGGAGACAGACCCCAGGGAGCCAGCTTTACTGGGAGAATGCTGCCTTTCCTTCCTGTTATGGCAGCTGGAAGTGACTCAGGAGCTCCCATCTTCACAGTAGCAAACCTGGGCTCCCAGCTCCCTCTCTATGGACAACTTAGACGTGTTCTTGTGAAGGACTGGGCTTTTGGGTCTGTTCCCCTGCCCTTCCTCAAGGGGGAAGATACTGCCTCCTCCAGACAGACTGGATGTTCCCAGGGAGGAATAAAATGAAGCTGGCACGGGCAAAACTCAGCTCAAACAAGAGGTGGTGGCTCCTTCAGGGTGTAGCTTCTCATGGAAGTAGGTGGTGGATGCTGAAATGTCCCTGGGCTCAAGGAGAGATGAAAATTGTTTGAGGAGCAGGAGTGCTTGGGAGCTGCATCACCCATTCTTGCCACCATCTTCCCTGCCATTGCCATGTATTTTGGCCACTGGAATATCCACCAAAAGGGTGAAAGCCTGTCCAAATCTGAAAAAACAGCTTGTGAGCCCGGTGGTGGCCTGAGCTGCAAGCACTCCTTGAGAAGCAGAAGTAAGTGCAGAGCCACTACAATGCATGCTGCACCAGATGCTCCCAAGTAGGTGTTTACAGAGGAGAGGCAAAAAATACACAGGGTGCCATGGCAGTGCAGTTGGGAAACATGTCAAGAAACATTTCCAGGAGATGCCTATCAGGTTGATGGACATATCCTGCCCCTGGGAGCACTTGCTGTGGCCATATGGATAGGGACTTCTTTTGCTGCCAGGTGGAGCAATGCAGGGCAGGCTGTGTAAAATGGCTTTTGTCACCCTTGTAAAACTTCATTAGAAAATAGCAGTCACTCCTATTTATCCATGCTGAGCCCTATTATGCTTGTCAGGTGAGGTGAAAGCCTGGAAAATGAGACTTGGTCCCTGTCGGGCACCGCAGTATCCCTCCATGTCACCAAAACTTTTTCTCTGTGATTAATAAACCTCTTGCTGGTGGGAATGGCTCTGCGTGAATTCCTGTGTCCACACCTGGTTCCCAGCCCCTCAGCTGGTTATGGTCCTGATTCACACTGGGGTTTTTGCCTTATTTAACAGA
The DNA here is from genome assembly GCF_003259725.1 of Athene cunicularia. NCBI lineage: Eukaryota > Metazoa > Chordata > Aves > Strigiformes > Strigidae > Athene > Athene cunicularia. The sequence goes on along the minus strand of NW_020799107.1, from coordinate 10,644,666 downwards.
AGAAAGGTGGTTTGCAGTATTCAGCAGTGGTTTTGTTCCAGTCTAAGAAAAAAGCCTTGTGGACTGATTTATGTTCAACTTCAGTACAAATTCCAGGCCAAACCATCTTGAAAATGCCATTGTGTGCCCTCCTGAAGGTCTAGCAACACTGACAACATCAAGACCCTGCCTCATTTTCTTAAAAAACATGAAAGCTTATTCACTATTCATGATTCTTACCTCCCCATTCTGCAACTAGTTCAGCAACTATAAGATTTTTAAAAAATAGTAAGTTGTTTGTTTTTTTTTTACAGAGAAAGCAAAGATTAACAATTAATCATTTCTCCCAGGGTTTAAACAGAAGAATATAAAATACTGTAAGAAATACAGTAAGAAATACTGGTGACATTATCTGTGTTCAGAAGACCTGGCTTATTGCTTTATTGTCATAGATCTCTGGTTGATAATAAACCTCTAAGAAATATTCATCTTTGGAAAAAAAAAAGAAAAAGCCTGAAACAACTCTAAATTCTCTGGAGCATTCCCATTTGGTGAATAGACTCCGTGTGCCTGACACTAATTAATTAATCTCCTCAATTTAAATTGCTTCTTCGCATCCCCAGTCTACAGGAAAAGTTAAACAAGACCTGAATGCATAAAAGGAGAAGCTGATTATATTTAAGGTATCATTTTTTTTTTTTTTTTTTTTTTTTTTTTTGTCTTCTGTCTCCCAGATTGGGCTTGGTCTCTAGGAATTGAAGCAGCCTCCAAGTTAACTATTTTTAACCCCCTTGGGGTCAGGGATGTGTGCTGGGAATGGGTCTCAAACCATAGCAAGAGCAGCAGAGATGCAGGCTGGGGCACATGGATGCTGTTGCCTCCGCTGAACCACGCTGTGGTGATGGAAGCCACGCAGGAATCACAGAATCACTGAGGTTGGAAGGGATCTCCAGAGGTCATCTGGTCCAACCCCCCTGCTCAAGTTGTGTCACCTACAGCCAGTTGCCTAGGACTGTATCCAGATGACCTTTGAATATCTCCAAGGGTGGAGACTCCACAACCTCCCTGGGCAACCTGTGCCAGTGGTCAGTCACCCTCAGAGTGAGAAATCATTTCCTGGTGTTGAGAGGGAACCTCCTGTGTTTCAGTTTGTGCCCCTTGCCTCTTGTCCTGTCACTGGCTCCATCCTCTTTGAACCCTCCCTGTGGGTATTTATATACATTAATAAGATCCCCCCTTCTCTTCTCCAGGCTAAAGAACCCCAGCTCTCTCAGCCTTTCCTCATAGCAGACATGCTCCAGTCCCTTCCTCATCTTCGTGGTCCTTCATTGAACTCTCTCCAGTAGGCCCACGTCTCTCTTGTGTTAAGGAGCCCAGAACTGGACCCAGCACTCCAGGGGCGGCCTCACCAGTGCTGAGTAGAGGGGAAGGATCACCTCACTTGATCTGCCAGCAAGCAATACTGTATCTAATGCCACCTGGGATATCATTTGCTGTCTTTGCAGCAAGGGGACAATGCTGGCTCATGTTCAACTTGTTGTCCACCAAGTACCCCCAGGTCTTTTTCCGCAAAGCTGCTTTCTGTCTGGGTGATCCCCAACATGTCCTGGTGCATGGGGCTGTTTCACCCCAGGTGTAGGACTTTGCACTTCTTGTTGAACTTCATGAGGTTCCCATCGGTTCATTTCTCCAACTTGTCGAGGTCCCTCTGGACCAGCAGCACGACCCTCTGGTGTATCAGCCACTCATCCCAGTTTGGTGTCATCTGCAGATTTGCTGGGGGTACTCTCTGCCCCATCACCCAGATCACTAAATAAAGATGTTGAACACGCTCTGATCCAGGATTGACTCCTAAAATGAAACTGCAGTCTGAGCCAGGAAAGTGCCTGGGTCGGGACCTTTGGGCTAGCCATGCCGTCCATGTGCCAGCTAGCCCGCGGGAGGGGAGCCGGGGGGGTGTCACCACTCGGGCGGGGACAGCGGGGACCCTGCAGGCACCAGCTCCATCCAGCAGTCAAACGCTTCCCCCTAGCGACACAAGAGCACAAGAGCAAGAGTGCCACCGAGGTCGAATTGCAGCAATTGCAGGCAAATGTATCGTTGGGTAGGGCACGGGGTTGATTTGGGGTTTTTGCCCTCAGCCTTTACATATCAGGTTCCACAAATGCAAATATTAGTAAGTATTTCTTTCCAAAAGGGGTTGTTGGGCGTTGGAATGGGCTGCCCAGGGCAGGGGGGGAGTCCCCATCCCTGGAGGGGTTCAAGAGTTGGGTTGACCCAGCACTGAGGGATCTGGTGGAGTTGGGAACGGTCAGTGGGAGGTTCATGGTTGGACTGGAGGAGCTTCAAGGGCTTTTCCAACCTAGGCGATTCTGTGATTCTGTGAAATAACCCTTCTGCCGCTCAGCTTCATGCAGTTGCTGTGAGGGCTGGCAGGTGCTTGAAGTGAAAATGTCCCCTTTCTGAGCAGGACACTGTTGGGTGCCTCATCTGTTTCCCTTCTCGAAAGCCTGGGATGGATTGATCTCTGCTTGCAGAGACGCAGTCAGCCCTGAGTAACAGCCTCCCACAGTCCCCCACAGCCTCGACAGATGGAGACCCAGCAACCATTGGTGGGTGACCATTGCTCCCACACCAGGGGGACCTTACTTGGGTTCAGTGGGTTCAGTCTCTCCCTCCCCTTGGCTGCACAGAGTCAAGCAGAAGAATAATCAGGAGCAACATAAGAACCCAGGAAGCTGAGAGGTCACTTGGCTCTTGGTCACACAGGGTCACTTGGTCACACAGGGTCACTTGGTCACACAGGGACACTGCAGAGAGCAGCACACATGGCATAGCCCACCTGGCTGTCCCTTCATGCCTGGGGACAGCCAGGGTGGGTTGGGGACCAATGATTTGCAGAAGCAAAAATGTGCAAATGTCACAGGGAAAATACAATCTGGATTGGGTGAGAGGTGGTCAGAGCTGCTGGCGGGGAAATGTTGTCAGCGGGGTGAAGAAGGAGCTGACAAAGCTTAACAAGATGGTTTGGGTGCTCTGGGTGCTGCCAGCGTGGTGGCTTGCTCCCAGGGGACAGGACAGCTCACTCCCCTTCCCCTGCACAGCATGTGTGGGGTCCTTCTTTGTTTGCCACTGCTGAAATCCTTGCTGATTTACACCCTCAATGTGGCTACCAGGAACCCCCACAGGCCAATTCCTCTTAGGGTGAAAAAGCTGCTGCCTTTCTCAGCAGAGAGCAGAACTCCATGTGGGTCAACTCACATCACTTTGGTTTTTTATTCTGCATGCCAGCTTTTTGTTTTTACTGACTGAATGCCTGAATAAAGCATCCGGGAGCCAAACTGCACATTAAATGGGTAGAGCATGGAAACACATGCTTCCTGAGGCGATGATGTATGCTCGGATTAGACTCGAAATGTGATGGGAGGGGAAGGGGTGCAATGGGACAGCACTTTGCCAGGCCACAGCCCCTAAAGCCACCAGGTGTGAGGGACTCCTCCCCAAAATCTGAAAGAAAGGCTTGTCTCAGGGCCATCACCAGGTGGCCCTAGAAAACAGCTTTTGCCAATCTTGCTGAACCTTCCCGGGCTGGTTAAATTGGATTGCTTTTATTTTATAGGCTTTGGTTTTCTGAAAAGCAGGATAGAGGCCAACGCAGCTGTCCCTCTTCTCCAGCATCTCTGTTAGGTCCTTTCAGCTCTCGACCCCATTGGACTGGTTTTGGCTCTGCTGCCAGTTCAGGGGGATGCTTCTGTTCCATGAGGTGTTTGTTTAATATCCATAGGGCTCCTTCTCAGCACTGCGTGGACAGAGGAGTCACTCCTTGGCTCTGCTGCTGCATGTATAGCAGGGACAGCATGATGCCAGCACTGTGACTATCACATAGGTAGGTACCCACTGCTGCTCTCTACCTGGCAACTGGAGAGAGTCCCAAAGGAGAATTCATGCAATGGAGGCAATGACTGCAAAGGAAGCATTGATGTGCAAGCCACTTGCCAGTAAGCACAAGCAAACCCCAGGGGCTGTCACCCTCCTTTGGAAATGACACAGCTCTAGGGAAAAGCGATATGAAACCGTGTAGCTAAAGGAGTTTGCCCAGGGGTAGGTTATCCATACAAGACCATGTATTTGATGACCTCAGGAAGGGAAAAGCAGGTAACAAATGCCACATGCTGGCAATGGCTGTTTTGCAGCCAGGCTATGGGCTGACCCTGATGCAGCTGGAGCCAGAGCCTGGGGGCAGGGTGGTTTGGTGGCTGAGCACTGCTCCCAGATCCGGATTGATCTCTCCCTCAAAGGCCCCTGCATCAGCCCTGGGCTTCATCTTTCTGTGTGGACAGCCTCCACCTGTGAAGCTCAAGCAGAGGAAGATGCTTCCTTGTTCACCTGATGGCAGGTCCTGTGCCCGTCCCTCGACTGGCACAAGAGCGATGAAGTGCTGACTACCCTGGATGCCTAAAGAAATTCCTGCCCCAGTTCTTAATCCACTTAAGCCAGCTAAAGGAATTTGTGTTAGTTAGTAAATATAAAAGGCCAAAAGAGGGCAGCTTTTAGCTCAGATTCCTTTCTCAACCCAGCAAACAGAGGCAAAAATGTGTAGCCAGGACCAGGAAGGACACCAGCAGTGTCAGCCATTCGCACCCACATCTCTGAGCCACAGGGCTTCTCCAGACTCTGGCTACTGACTCTCACAAGCATCAGCATGGGCCTCTTGTGGTCTGACCACAAAGCCCTAAACCAGACTCCTTCCCAGGTCATGTTCCCCCCATGGTGACCTTCCCAAGGTTGATCTGTTCTTGGTGCTCATGGATCCCCCTGGGAGAAATGGCCCAGCAGCTGATAAGTATCGCTTGGGCTGTAATTCCAGCCTGATGGTGTGAACACGCAGCTCCAGCCCCATTTCTAGACTTCATTACATGACCCAGACCCCACTTGATTAAATTACACTTCGCTGCCTCTTGGATTGGCAGGCAGGTAATGTGCAGCACAATGTGAAATTGCACCGGGAGGTATCGGTGTCCCTTCACTGCTGGCTGGTCCTGGAAGATGCTAAGCAGAGCAGTAAATCCCCAGACCCCAGAGTTTTGGGCACATTTTGCTGTGATGGAGGCAATAATCGATGGTGCAGTTACACCTCTGCCTCTCGAGGAAGGAATCTGGGGTGTCGTCTCCCCTGCACGACCCACAGTGCCTGGGGGACAGCAGAGATGCTGCCTGTCCCCTGCCAGCCAGCCCTGGACTAGTTCCATCCTTCCAGGCTTGAGGCTTTGGTGTATTTAAAATGTTGCTTACAGGGGGAGTTTGGAGGTGCCTGGAGGGGAAGGTTGTCAGGTGTGGATTAGAAGCCAAGATCTGACCTCCTACACAATCCTGGTACATTTTTCTCTAACTCCAGCTGACCAAAGTAGCTGTAAACAACTGTACACCTGGCTAAACACAGGTAAATCAGCTCAGAGCAAGATTTTCCCCTCTGGCCATAGAGCAGCTCCTTTAAGAGGAAAAGAAACAAAAAAGGACAGGCAGCAAATAAAGTGCTCTGACATTCTGAGGGGCTAAGCAGAAATTTGTGGTGCAAATCACCCAAGGAGGTAATTTGAGATGCTGGCATGCTGCTGGAGAGCACGGGGTGATTCATGAGCCCTAAATCTCCACCAGCCCTGCGTTTTCACTCTCTTTGCCATGCTTGAACTCGGTAGGCTCCAAGATTTACTGCCCTGGGAATGGGTGCTGGGAAATTGAGGGTTTTTCTGAGCCTCCTGCTTATCACTGGCAGCAAGGTTAATCCACTTTTTTTTTTTTTTTTTTTTTTTTTTTCTTGAGACAGAGTGTCACGGGAAAATTACAGCGCAAAATCTGCATCACTGACTCCTTCCTCAGGCAAAACCGCCCACAACCTTGGGCAGGGATTTTGCCAGGGTAGGAAGTGGCTGAGACCAAACATTATATGGGACAGGGACGAAGGAGGGTTGTGCCACCGTGTGCCTGCAGACAAATCCAAACCACGCTATACATCCTAACTGTGTGTGCTTAACCCCCCCGCATTATCATCCTTTCTCCTATGTTGAAGCATTTTAGCCTTCCTTGGAGTCTCCAGGCTGCCACCATATGGGGTTGCACAGCTCCGAGCTTTTCAAGGCCAAATTTCCTCCCCACCCACAATGATTGGTGGCAGAGGTGTTCAGTGTGTACCCAAGCATAGGATACCCTGTCAGGGACAGGTCCAGGAGGGAGAAGGTGCTTTCCCCCCCCCTTCCCAGTTTTCCTTTCACTGCACTGAAGAGAGCTGTGCTTTGTATCCCAAACCAATGCCGTGTCCTGGGGTGATGAAACCAGCAGGGTTTCAGTCTCCTCTCCTCTGGCCCCAGGACTCTGGTGAGCACAAAAGCAGTCGTTCAGAGCAGTTATTTACCCAGCTGGAAGCCAGGGAGGGGCGAGGCGTTATTGCCCTCCAGGCACTGCTTGTGCAGAGGGTGTTGGCGGTCTGGTGTCATGGCTCATCCAGGTGGGAGGAAAGGGTTGCTTCCCCCTTGCCCTCAGCCCAGGAAGGCATCTCACCAACACCTAGATGTGTCCCTGGTGAAGCAGAGATGAGGGGATGGAATATCTGTTCCCAAATAATATTTCTTTCACTCTGAGGTCCCCATGGGTGACTGCCCCAGCTCCAGCTTGGGCTTCCCTGCCTTCCTTCAAGAGACCAGAAAGTGCTCAGAGATGAAGGACCAGTGAAGGACTCCTGCTAACAGTGTCATAGAATTAATCATAGAATAGTTGGAGTTGGAAGGGACCTTAAAGATCATCTAGTTCCAACGCCCCTGCCATGGGCAGGTACATCTTCCACTACACCAGGTTGCTCAAAGCCCTGTCCAACCTGGCCTTGTCACACTTCGGAGGCCAGCAGACAATTTAGGTGCATGAAGTCCCAGATGCAGCAGGTAAACCTGAAGGCTGCCGAAACTTCAACCCCTAAAATGACCAGTGGAGGACATCCTATTTTCCTCACTCTCTGCACATAGGATTTTATTCCAAGCATCCAAGCAGTCACCTAGGACATTCAAACCAGAGTGCAGATGTTACGGGTGAAATTAAGTGCTGTTTAGCTTGATCCAGTGTGAGACAGCCCCATGTTCCTTCCTGGTGCCCTAAGCTGCAGTGGTGGGACACAGCACTCACTGTGCAGAAATTATGTCTGTCATCTCAGCAAATCGTGGGAACAAAGGCAGGGAGCTCTCTTCTTTTGTCTCTGCCTGCTCACGTCAGGCAGACGTTTTGTTCCTCCTGTTGAATTTTATGGACTGGAGGGGGAAAGGAGACAGGCGGAGTTAGAGCTACAATGTAAGCGTAGCACAAAAAGAGAGATTTTTGGTGAAAATCCCAGACTAACATGCCAGAAAACCTTTGTGCTCACCTTACTTTAACCTGAAAGGCTGTACTTGTCTGTGTGAGTTTGCAGAGGACATTTCCAGGCAGTTTCACACTGAGGAAATTCCTCTTTATCCAGCAAAAATCAGTAAACTGTGGCATTCTGCTCCAGGATGCTGAGAAGGCTAAAATCTTGTAAAGCTTCATAGTAGGTTTGTACGAATTTATGGAGGAGGAATACCTGCCAAAAATTCTAATACACATCTGCCCTGGTCTTGTGTTCCTCCAACTGCCTCTACTCCTGGCTGCTTACAAACACTTTGCTGGGCTAGATGGATTTTGTGCTGCCTTAGCAAGGCTGTTCTCACATCAACTCCTTCAGAGGAAGGTTTTGTTCTTCCTCAGTTTGTGGCTGGTTTAGCATTTCCTGGGGATGAGGCTATGAAGACGGCTAAAGCTGGTCCTTGAAGGACTTCACTTGGCCTGAGGAGGCATCTGAGGTCATGAAATGGAGCTGAGCTGCTGTGCTGCAGATGAACGGATTATTTCTCACACCTTCATTAGGAACTCTGTCATTAGGGTTCAGTCATTTCTCCACTATGATGCTGCTTTTATCCATCCCTCCATCCCTTACTCTATCCCTCCCTCCACACACCCCTCCACCCCTCTGTCCACACCTCCTTCCATCCTCCATCCACCCAGGAGCTTCTGGAGACATCTCTGAGCCACAAGACCTCTGTGGCCCTTGCTCCAAGAGCCTGGATGCTCCAATGGGCAGGAGTGGGCAGGGATGGAGTGCCCCACTCCATCAACCTTCCCACTGCAGGATTGAACACAAGCCGGTGAGACAAAGCACAGAAAAACACCCAAATGCGGCTGTCGCCAGAAACTACCCAAGAAACTGGTAGCAGAGGTGTGAATTGAATGCATAGAGGGATAATCTAGTGTGAAATACTCAGTATCTGTCTCTCATTCAAGAATCCCTGTGCCCCTTTGCTCTCCCCCATGAACCCTTTCAGTGAGGGTACTGCTCTATCACCCTGCTTCTGCAGCCCTGCAGAATAAAATGCTGCCTTTCCCAGGAGGAAGGATTTCCATTAAATCCTGATGCTCTTTTCCCTCAGAGTTAATATCCAAAAGGCTCCCATGGGACTCACAGGCTATTCAGCCTTTAACAATTCTGCATTACCTGGCCTTGTTATCCAGCGAGTGGGCTGGAAGATCCTTGGAAAGGAAGAGAGTAGATGAAGGCAGAAAGGAGAGTGGCACAAGAAAAGGATGGTGACCATGACAGGCACCGGTGCACTGACCCCAAAAAGCCTCCCTAAGAGCTTTGCCCCACTGTCAGGACTGGCAAGCAGGGATGAGACTTTCCTACACCATATTAGCCAGTGCTGCCTCTCCCAGTTCCCACAGGCCCAGGAAAGCTGCCACTCGGGCAGAGCTCACCCACAAAATCCTGGCAGAAGAGGGGAGCAGCCTCCTCTAAGGCAGCTGGAGACACCGTGCCTGTGCCCTGTCCCACCATCAGCTGTTGGAGAGATGGCTGCCACAGGTCTGGCTCTCAGCGCAGCCTTCGTGCTGTTCCCGCACCCCAGGCATTAGTCACGGGAATGCTATTAATTAGCCTCAGCGATCCCCAAGAACGGGGGCAGCCTTAATTACAGCCCCGGCCTGTTAACTTTGTTGGGGCTGATGTCTCTGCTTTTAATGCAGAAACAAAAGGGAGCAGGCTGAGACAAGGGGCACTATTCAGAATCAAGGGGCAGGAGAGGGACAGAGGATCCTGCACACTCCAGGATTTAGGATGCTCTCTGCAAACAAATCCCCCCCCCCCCCCCC
>NW_020799107.1:10632956-10635436 GCF_003259725.1 Athene cunicularia | reverse complement strand
GGGGGTGGGGGGAAGCAGAAGAGAGAGGGGGTTTATGGAAAAGATGGTTTTCTCCCTAAATTTGCCAATGAATGGATTTGGCAGACTCCTCTCAGCTGCCATTAACACTGTTATTTCTGCGCTTAATATTCAGTGGAGGTCTTAACAGCTTATTTATGGATATCTGGCATTAGTTGCAGCATAATTCACCACTGCAACGCTCCTGTTTATCTTTGTCCCCTTGGGATCATCTGCTACAAGGCCATTTTTTTAGAACATCCCCTAGGTTTGATCAGTCTGTCTATATAATCTCACTTTTATTTATAACTCACCATCAACACTGGGGTGGAAAAAGGAGTAGTGCAGGGGAGGAAAGTCTCTCCTTTGGACTTTGGCTGTTGAAGGAAAGAAAATTTGGTGGCCTGTTTAGAAAAGGAAGCCTTTTGACTTGAGGCTCAAAGCTGTCTTCAGCAGCAGGGATGAAGGAGAAGGGAGGGAAGGGGTTAGAAGTGATGGAGGAGAGAGGGGAAACTTCCTGGGGAGTGCTGCCTGGCCACAACACTGAGGGCTGAAACAGCATCTCCTGCGCTGGACCCGGCACTCCTGGCTCTGAGCGTGAGCTCACAGCCCAGAGGTAAATTCCTAAAACACAAACCCGTTGGACACACATAGGCCACCAAATCTGGGGGCAGCCCGGGTTGCACTTGCTTTGGGATTATCCTCACATCAGTATTTAAGAAAGCTTTTGCTGGAGCAGTTCAGGCAGAAGAGATGAGTGGTGCCGGATCAGTTGGTGACACTGCTCACAATTATGACCCTATTCTACTTCTGGCATTTTTTTCTTTAAAGCTCCAGCTCCTGGACTCAGGTGATCACTCACAGCTTTCCCCACTTGCTCTCATTTACCTTTATGTGGTCACAGAGAAAAGCCTGAACTCACTCCAGCTCAAAGGCCAGCTGGTCAGCATGACCCCAACGCACAAAACTTTTTCATTTTCCAGCCCATATAATGCCTGTGCCTCACTTTTCGAAGGGCTCTGCAGAGCACGGAGGCAATTCCATCTCACAAGTGTCAAGGAGTGTTTCTCCCAGTTGCACAGTGGGGTGGACAGAGCCCCCTGCACTTTTGACACTGTCACCGCATGGTGATTTCCATCAAAACTGCGCCCAGTGTCACCTCCAGAGACTGTCACAGCAAGCTGCCTGTATTTTTAATGATGGCATCTGTTAGCAGGTAGACTTATCTCCATGCAAAGCTGGAACACGCATCCTTGGGATGAAATATGAATATGAGAAATGATCCCACTCCAGCCTGACAATCCTCACTGTGTGCTGCGTGGTGAAAGCATCTTAAATTAAAAGCAGTATCTGTCTTCTGCAGTACACTTCTTTCTCCGGGGCTTTCCAGTTAAGCTGTCAGATACAGTTGATATTTATTTTACAAATGCTGTAAAAGAGGGGGTGGGTAATATTGTAGGAACAACCCTGTTGATGCTTTTTGACTCAGAAGCACTATCAGAAATAAATGCAATGGCAAAGAGAGGGGCAGGCCTTCCCCAGGGCATGCAGCGGAGGTGGCTTCCCTGTCCCCACGCTGCCCTGGAAGGGGCTTCCAGGTGGAGTAGCTGGGCCAGCAGCTCCGTGGCTTGGGGCAGGCCCCTGGGGGGCTGTCTGGCTGCAAGGATCTCAGAGGCTTTCACATATGTTAAGGGCATGCACAGCAATTATTAAGTATGAGATGCCAAAAGCATAAACAACAGCGATGTGGGGGGTGTGGGTGTGTGTGTGTGTGTGTGTGTGTGTGTGTGTCCCTCCTGGGCCCAGTGCAAGTGAGGTTCTCCCCTCCCAGCATCTCTCCGCTTTGAGAAACCGTGACAGCCCCGGGGGACGTTGACGCTCCGTCTCCCAGCGCCACGGTGGGTGGTGGTGACTCCCCAGCTCGCAGTGCCAGCGCAGGCTCTGCCTTTCCCGGCGGAAAGGTTTGTGCCAGGGCAGGGTCAGACTGGCTCTTAGGAAGCATTTCTTTCCAGAAGGGGCTGTTGGGCGTTGGAATGGGCTGCCCAGGGCAGGGGGGGAGTCCCCATCCCTGGAGGGGTTCAAGAGTCGGGTTGACCCAGCGCTGAGGGATCTGGTGGAGTTGGGAACGGTCAGTGGGAGGTTCATGGATGGACTGGAGGAGCTTCAAGGGCTTTTGCAACCGAGCTGATTCTGAGGCCATCGCTGCCCTGCTGCCCGGCTCAGCTCGTCCCCGCAGAGCTGTGCCTCGGCCACTTCTGCCGCCCCCCCATCCCCTCCTCAGGGGATTACACACGGCGCAGCATAAGGTCCCTCCTTGTGTCTCACGCACAATGAAAAACGCCCTGGCTCCGTACTATTTTTAGAGGGTTTTTTTATGATTTCTGTGGCCGGTGACGATGAAAAACGCGTCGGGCTAACCAAGCGTCAACCGCAGGCCGGGGGGAGCTCGCTCCCGGGGGACCCCCCGCCGCGGGGCTGACCCC
>NW_020799107.1:10623537-10632906 GCF_003259725.1 Athene cunicularia | reverse complement strand
CGGGGGTGGGGTGGGGGGGGTGTTGTATTAGGTTTTTTTATAAAGATTTAAACCCTATTCGAAGCAGAGAGCCCCTTGGTGCCAGCAGTAGCGGTGTGGGCTGCCTCTGCTTCTGAGCACCCAGGGCAGGGTCAGGCCTCGCCGCGTCCTTCTGCAGGTGAACATTTGGTACCTGGGTGGGACTGGGGAACCAAAAGCCATTTGCTGTCTGTGTTTTGGCCCAGGACCCAGCCTCGGGGGGAAAAAAACTAGGGTCCCGGCTTGCTACGCTGCCCATGGAGTAGAAGCAGGCAGCCCTCAGGGGCCAAATAACCTGAGTTTTGAGCCACACAGTCTGGCAGGTTTTTCTGGTGATTTTACACCAGCCTTCCTGTTTGAAAACCCCTTCCCAGAGCAGCCAAGGAGAAACCACCAAGCAGACAAAAGAAAAATGCCCTTCGGGTTTCAGGGAGTTGATTCTCCCCTTGCAGCGATGAGCACGGCACCTTCCAAATAGCGGTTTTTTTGTTAGGAAACAAATGTTGCAGCCAAGTAGTATTTTCTCTTCTTGCAGGATTTGAGTTCCCCACGCGAGTCCTGACTTGTGCGCTGAGTGAGTGGGCTGGTCCCATCAGCTCAGGTGGCTCTGTTCCCGCTTCCTTGGGTTTTCTTTGCTTTGTCTTCACCTCCAACACTTTGGTACTTGCTGTCGGGAGAGAGAAAAAAATTATTTATTTTTGATGCCACAGAAGCCACATGCGTTAACTCTTTTTTTTTTTTTTTTTTTTTTTTTTCAAAAGCAGTCAGGTTTTAAAAATGACACGTGCAGGCTGTTAGTTGTGGGGTTTGCCTCCTTGCTATTGAGACGCAGGTCTTGGTTTAGCAAACGCTGGCATGGAAAGCCTGGTGGCATGCATTGACGGAGCTTGGTCCTTCCTGGGTGTTTGTTACACCCAGCTCAGCTGAGCATCCCTCTGGAGAAACGGCTGGTTTTCGGCTGAGCGCTTAAGCGGGTGCTGAACTGGCAGTGCACGCTTGAAGGTTCAGCTGAGCCAGGTGGGATGCTGTGGTGGTGCCGTTCCCACCAACTCTGCTTTCTGCAATAATTAAAAAGACTTTTCCAATTAGTAGCTAATGGCTTCCGTGGTATTTCTGTGACGTTTCACAACTGTACACTGATGTTTTTCCTGTGTGAAGATGTGCGTCGCCTACGGTGGGCTAGAAGAAGAAATGCTTCAGCAAAACAGCAGTTAAGGGAAACTGCCTGGGTTGTTACTCTGAAATGAGCCGGGCTTTTTGCAAGGTTGTGCATCTTCTCTAAAAATGTTTGAATTTTTTTTTTTTTTTTAGCAGCTGTCACAAGGTACCAGTCTCATTACCCCAGGTACCTTTGTAGTGTTCCCATCAGTGTTGGATATCCTGCTGCCCATGCCCTACCCTTGCCATTGTCTGTCAGTCTCTGTTCCTCCTGTCTTTCCTTTTTTTTTTTTTTTTTTTAAATGCAGAAATAATGCTGTGAACTGAAATAAATTATTTATACAATGAAAGGGCCTGATAAAAAAAAAAAAAAGAAAAAAAAATGGTGTTCTGCTTATTTTTCAATACCAATGCTGCATTTTACAGTTGGTTCTTGTTGCGTGTTACAGAGGAGGCTGCTCCTGCCTCTCCAGGGAGAGGAGACGTGGGCATGGGGATGGAGAAGTGACCTGCTCAGGATCACTCTGTACCCAGTGGCATGCTGGCACAGGTCTGTCACGTGGCAGCCCTCTGCAGCCTGTCCCTCTAGGATGTGGGGAACATCGATAATTTTGCCGTTAATGAAATCTGACCTTCTTTGCAGGACACTTAATTTCTCTGCATCTCTGCTGCTGTCTCTGAAAGGGGAGAATACTGTTTGGTGGGAGTATTTTCTTCCCTCACCTCTTATTTTAAATCTACTGAAGGAGGCGATTGCCCCGTGCACAGCACTTAGAGGAGGGATGGAGAAAGTTTTGGGTTTGCTAGGTGTAGCTTTTTTAAAATGCGTGGCCTCAGGCAAGCTGTTGCAGTGGCAGAGAGCCAGGTCTGCAGGGGTTAAAGCACCAGGCGGACTGTTGAGAACAGGATGCCGCGGAGCTGGAGGCTGCCTCAGCTCCTGGGTGGCTGCACACAGGAAACTCGGGGTGACGTTTCGGAGTGGAGAGCCGGAGCCGCGTGGTAAATGACTTTTATTTCTTTTTAAAATGATGACATCACGGCCGAAGAGGAAGTGATGAGCCCAGTTCGTACAAGCGCAGTTTGGCAGGGCTTATCAGCACTCGTCCTGCTCGGGGTTTGTGCGAGGGGCCTCTGTGCATCCCAGGTGGCCCCCCTGGTTCCCAGGGTGCGACATGCCTGAGTGAGAGGACGTGCTGTCTGCTTCACAGGATCAGGACTGTGGGGCTTTAAAGGGTTGCAGGACCTCAAAATGAACCCAAGGGCTTACCCAGTGCTGCGGTTACTGAGCTCCTATCAAGGCAGTTGGTGCACGCCCAGAAATCACTTGGAGCTGAGTTGGATGGTGATCTGCGGCATTCAAGGATTGAGTTGCTGAGTGCTCAGTTGCCTCGTGACCACGTGGAGAGCATCTGAAAGCCACAGTTCCCCACGGGCTCCTTCCTTGCACAGAGCGTCGCCGACAGGTCCCTGTCTCTCGGCCACACGGGCGGCACGGTGGGCAGCATGGTCCAGTCCAGCACTCCTGAAGGTGCTTCTGACCATCGCCTCCCTTGTGCCTCTGGCCCCATTTTCCAGGCAGCATATGGGATATCCTATATTTCTCCTGGCCTGCATTTCATGGATCTGAAAGCCCAGGACAGACGCTGCAGTGCCCACACCCTCCTTGGAGTGAAGGAACTCGACCTCACCGATTCTACTTGGCGGGACCCGATTTATATGGGGATTTTCCTGCTGGCATGGAGTCATGCACACTGGCAGCATGTCCCTGTATGGACTTATCTCTGCCCCAGAGAGCCTGGACTTGAGTCCCTTGGGTGTAAAGGGTGATGTGCTGTGTCCTGCATGGAGCTGGGGGGCGGCGGGGGCTTTTCCCCTCCTGGTTTAATGGGGGGAACTATCCCTGTGATGGAGGAAGAGAAACTGCCAGAAGGGTTTGGGCTGAAGGTTTTGAGAGGCTGTAACTTGGTGTGTGTGTGACTGCAACTGGATCTACCCCCCCAGCCCTGTGAGCAGGGAGGGCTAAGCTGGGATGTCTCTTTATTTTACTGCCAAAGCCTTTGGCTTGCAGGAGGGGGGGGGTGGGAGGCAGTGTGTCTTCTTGCATGCAAAGCTCCTTGTGCCTCGAGCTGCAAGGACAGACGTCTTCAGGCCACACGGCCTCTCCTCCTGGCTAGCGAGTGCTTTTGTCAGCAGGGGTTTTTGCGTCTTTAGTCCAGTTGTCATGAAAACGTTGCACAAGGAGCTTGCTGACCTTGCGGTGCCCTGGAGCAGCATGCTGGCTGTGATTTATGCTGCCATGCCATATCCCCATGCAAGCAGTTCAGCAAAGTAGTGAGTGATGCTGGAGCCACGGTCCCCAGCCCAATGTTTGGTGACCCTTGTGGCATATAGAGCCCAGACCACCAGGCACCACCCAGGGATGTTGCACCTTTATGGGACCAGCTGGGACAAAAAGGAGTGAGGAAGCAGTTGGGCTGTCAGCTGCATCAGATCTCCCACAAGCATGGACTTAGGAGCAGGGGAGGAAGGACCTGCAACCTTTTAAATGTCAGAAAAGGCAAGAAGAGAGTGGACCAAGGCTGGGGTCCAGCTGGGAGCTGCAGGAGATGGGGTGGGGACAGAAAAGAGCAGAGATGGGCTACCAGCATGCCCCTGACATACCTTCTCTGAAGACCACCAAGGGTGGGCTGCTGAGCGATCTCCAATGGGTGCCATGGACAAAGGTGCTTCAAACACCCCTCTGACAGCTTGGCTTGTCCCACATTTTCATGCACATAGCTTCATGATGTCTCCTTCATCCTAAGAGCTCCATGGCCCCTCTTCTGCAGGTTCTCCTCTGCCTTGCCTCTTGGTGTCTCAGCTACACAGGTCCTTCTCTCTTTTTCCCTGGTTTACATTGTTAAGCTAAATCCCTCTGTTTTATTTCAAATGGGATTTGTCTCCCAAGCAAGTATCTTTAAAAAGATCATCTTGGTTAATGCAGTTCATAGGGCCTCAATCCTTGAAGCATGGTGTAATGCAAAGAGCGTTATTTCTTTGCACAGCACAAGGTACTTTTGGTCAAAGTTTGGGTGTGATGAGGATGACCATCTCTTTAAAATGGACCATAAACCATTACAAGAAAAAGAAAAAAAAATCCCATACTGATTTAAACTTGGACCCCATTTGCTTTGTTTTCATTCAGTCAGCTCCATTTTAGAGCTTCAGCATGAATTACCCCAAATCGCATGCACTTTTTGTCTGAGCAGCAAAAGGCCACTGCTGTGAGTGAGGTCTGCAGGACACCGGGCACTTCACACACATATCACGCAAAACAAAGGCAGTGCTTGCCTAGCAGAGCAAAATTGAGACATTTTAGCACAAGCATATTCATATTGAGGATAGTTCATGATGACTAGGGAGAATATGCAGAGCCCAGCCTGGGAATATTTGCTCTAATAAACCATTCTGTTTATTTCAGCTTAGCTTGCGTTTGCTTCCCTCAGACATTTGAGTGAGATTTAAGGGAGGAAAGCTTACAAAAAAAGAGCAACTCTCCAGCAGCTACATTATAATACAGGTGGAGGGCGAGTTATGAAGCCTTTAAATCCCCCAGGTGTTTGTTCTGGAGCTATACCCAGCCAACAGGTGACCAGAAATAATCCCACATGCCTAATGACCCCCTTGTCCTCCCTCCCTGACAGCCTTGACTAATGACATCTTAGGGCTCGCAAAAATGCTGCAGCACAAGGGGAGTTTGTGACAAGTGCTGCTGAGCCCATGGCCATGGGGGAGAAGAACGACAGTGTGCTTGCAGACACTGGATCATCTCACCCAGCTCTTCATCAACATACAGATTTTATTATTATTATATTATTTATTAATATTTTTACTCCTTTGGCCCAATGGTACCCAAATTCTGCAGCTGGAGTGAGCTACTGTCAACTTACAAAGTTTCTTGTGATTCCCCAGTGCTGGAGCATTCCCAAAAGTTGGTGTCTGTGGAGATGGGTGCGCCTGAAGCTCCTGATCCCACCTGGCATTGCTTTCAAGTCTGTATTTTGCTGCTGGAAAGAGAGCAGGACGCAAAGCTGGATCTTGATGCAGTTTTTCAGTCTCTGCCACAGACTCCTGCCTCACTCTGGTCACATCACATCAGATCCTCCCCGGCTTATCTTCCACAGGTATAGAAAAAGGTTGCCAGCATCTTTCTTACTCCCAAGGCTAAAGAAATAAATTGGTGGTGGTGGTGTGATACTCAGATCCCCATACTAAAGATGCTAAACCTGCAGGATTGTCCCTTATGTGATGGGGAAAGGGGTTGAATGGTGCTTGCATTGGGGGAGATTGCTGCAGGTCTGGGCACTCCTGCTTGCACTGGGGACAGAAGAGCTACATCAGGGCCGAGTGCTTTGGTTCAGCATCCAGCAGCTCCATGTCACGCTGACTTTATTTTATGAGCTGTGGCTCTCTGAAACCCTCCAGCCATATCCTCTAAGTTATGGCTGCAAGAGGGAAGTTAATAAGCCGTTTTAAACCTCCAACTCCATACTCGTAGGCTCCCCTGCAGCTACAGGAATGGTAAATGAAGTCCTGCAGGCAGAGGAGATGGGACAGAGGCTCCTGTCACCGGCCATGCCGTGTCTTCAGGGTTGGAGGCAGCTCCGGGATCCTGCAGACCCACCCAGAGGTGAAAGACCAGCGTGGCAATGGGAAATGGGAACACAGGGCAATTGTTGTGCTGGTTAATGTTTAAATAGCTCTTGGAAAGCCCCCTCCCTTGCTGCTTGAGCTCTCTAACAAGGGGACTCTTTCAACTCTTTGGCAACTTCCCCATCCTTTAGCTTCTGCTGCCTGTTTAAAATGTCTGAAGGCAGGAGGGGGAATGGCAATGCTGCAGCCTTGCAATGTTTTTTTGCCTACCACATCCTTCCAGGATGGACCATGCTTTTTCCCAGCCAGTCTTAGAATACCACCTGCTTACTTAGAAGGAGGGATCTGTTAGAGCTGGTTGGTGCCAAGATGACAATGGTTTGTGGGGGAAAAGAAAAAATCAACAAAATAACAACCCACCACCCATACACCATTCTTGGGGTGTGGGCTTGGTCATTCCCCATCCAACTAGCTAGTGACAGCCACATCTCCAGAAGAAATGGCCTTTAGTCTTCCCTGTGCAACTGCACAGGTCTTTGTCTCCCATGCATAGCCAAGGGCTAGTAGCATCTGGTGGTCCTAGAAAGGTGGGGAGACCCTGCTGATGTTTCCCCACAAACCCCAGCTCAGCCACAGGACCTGCTGCATTTCTTCTGGGAATTCCAACAGACCCAGAGCATCTCAGGCTGGGAATGGGGCAAGAATGGTTTAAAATCATTCCTTGCCAGTTTTGCTTACAGCTTCTAGCACCAAAGCTAGGCATCTTCCCACCCAGCCCATGATCTCCTGAGGTGCTGTCCATCTTCATCTTTTCATCATAAGTGTGTGACGCAGAGTCCCATGATGATTTGTCCCTCATCAGCTGCGAAACCTCTTGCAGGACAAATAACCCACCTGGGCCCCCCCCTGCCCTTCCCTTGATGATCCTGTAAAACTCAGTGGTGATGGCAAGGGGAGTAAAACTGTTTATTAAACCTCAGCATCAGCATTTCTTTTCAGCTTGGCTGCTCTGTGTCCCTGGTAACTGCTGGGGTGTAATGGGTGAAAAACAACTGTGATTGCAGGCGAGGAAGTCCTGGTGTGACAATGTGTTTGAAGAGAGCGGTGGAGCATGAGGAGGCCATAAACCCGTCGGGAGGTCACTGAAGGGGCTGGTTTGGGAAAATCGAGCCCTGCTGGAGTTTTGTCACTGTGGCCTGAGGATTGATAACCTCTGAGGATGCTTTCAGCTGAGCAGAGCCTGTACTGGCTTATTTTAAGCTAAAAATTAGCTTAGCTCTGGATGAAGGACAACTTGGGAGGAGAGGGCTTGGGGTCTATGAGAGATGTCCTTGTCCTCCACCTCCTCCCCACACCAGCCTCGCTGCAGGGCTGGAGCCCAGGGCTAGAGCAACTGCACAGACAGCAGGCTGCCACTCCCCACCCCTGCTTATGGGTTGCTAACACCAAGGCTTGATGTTTATCATGCGGTTGCCCATGGGAGACTTGGGTGCCTAGTGCTCCTTTATTTTTAGCTAGATAACAGAGAGAGTGACGCAGAAAGATGGGAAGGACTGTGTCTGCTGAGACGATGGTAGTGTTCAAGTTCCTCATCTGTAATTACTTGCAAATAAGTCCTGGATATGTTTTATATATATATATATATATATATATGTTCTGGTTTTTATATATATAATTGCACACAGGGAGAGTATACTGCAAATATTTCATTAGCTCTTGTGTCACCAGGACCTCATTTTCCCGAGGATTTTCAGCCTGGCAGGCAACAGTGTCCCAGTGTCCCAGCAGGGCTGGCATGGCAGCCAAGCATGTGTTAGAAGAGAGAAACACTGGGTTGACCTCAAGTGGGAGTTGGAGTTGGAAGAGCCTTGTCTCTGCCACGGCTGAAGGACCTGCACTGCAGCTTATGAAAGCTGCTTTCCCCCATCACATTCCAGCACGTGTTTGATGGCCCTGGGCACTGTAGCTTCCAGCTCATCCCAGTGCTGAGCTGACTTGTCCTTTGCCAACCTGTGGGAATGAAGTCTGGCGTGGGGCTCACCAACTTCAATCCCTACTGGCTGAGCTATGGCTCTGCCTGCCTTTCTTAAAGAGGATATTTCTTCTCGTGGTTGGGAGCCTTTTAATTTCCCGCCCACAACTTTTCCCAACCACTTTGTGCCCAGAGTTATCCCTTGGCTCAAGCAACTCTCCTCCTGACTGGGCGTGGATGTGTGGATGTGTGGGCACAGCTCTCTGAGCCACCATCCTGTGGGACAGCAAAGAACCTCTCCGTGTCCTCACTACAGTGGGTCCTATTTCTTTTCAGAAACCAGGGAGGGCAGTAGGGAGAAATTCAATGAGATAAGAAACCCAGAGTGTCCTCCAGACTCAGGCTGAGGGTACATCAGCAAGTTGGAGGTGGCAGGGTTGCTTTTGATGGGCTGGGCAGGGTGAGGTGTCTTTTGGATCCTGTTTGCCTGGACAGATAGAGACGGACACAAATTTCCACTAAGCCCTGAAGTGGGTGTGCTGCAGTAGAGCTGCCCACAGAGGCAGTACAGGGATGGCCACCCAGACCCTGTCATTGCTGGCTCCTGGGCAAACTCAGCCCTGCTAGGTCTTGTCTTGGGGATCAATAAACCAGAGTGAGAGAGGCCCCGTGCAAAATGTTGGCATCTGTAATGGAGCTGCTTGGAAATCATCCAGTGCTCCTCCTCCCTTGCCATCCAAAATAGAGAATTCATCAAAAATGAGCCATTTCATGGAAATGCTGATGGCAAAATGCCATGACAGGGGTGAAAGAGAAGCAAACCGCAGTGACCTTGAGCATTTGGATAATGCTGAAACAACATTTCTGGAATGGAGCGTGTTTGCTTTGAGATGGCTTTTTACTGGAAAATTTTTAAGGCATGTTCTGTTATTAAATGGATATAATGAAATCTACCTTGAAATCTGAGCTGGGCACAAGGGAAGCTCGTGCTCCACAACACAGCTTCTCCCCTGGGACAGCATCTCTGGCCTCCTCCCAGCAGGGTGATGGTCCCCAAGAGCATCCCACCACAACACACATGGGTCCTCCGACCTCTCAGGGAGGTCCTTCCACCTTCTCCATGCTTTTTTCTCCCTGGGTATCCAGGAGTTTCTGGTATCATTAGTTAGAAATCCCAGGAAACTCTCAGGAACAGAAGTTGCAGAAGAAGAAATCCTATCCCTTTTCCCCTGCTCCCAAATTCCTGCCCCACTGGAGCTTCTTTTACCATGAAATATGCAGAAAATTGTTGGGTTTCTAATGATCTGAACTCCTTCAGTCAAGACAAGACTCAGCTTGCAAAGAATGCGAATAATTTATATGTAGATAATAATGAGAGGGAGAGCACAAGGAAAAAAAGAGTTTGTCTTTCATTCCCCTCGGTGCTGGTCCCGAGGCTTTGCCCTACCCCAAATAGCTATTCCTCATTATCCCAGGTGGACTAATTACATGGTGACCTTCCTCCAACTCTACAAGCAAAGCTCTCCTTTTTGCTCTAATGCAATCTACTGTGTATGCAATCGCTGAAGGGGGGGGGGGGGAAATCAAAA